>NW_006159641.1:1369094-1373145 GCF_000334495.1 Tupaia belangeri chinensis
TTTCCAGGCCACCGGGACTGGGACTTGAACCATGGTCAGACCATGGGAGTCGAGCACCTTAATCACCATGCTGCCTGCCTGCCCTGAACTCCCAGACGGTGCACGGAGACGTTACCCTGAAGCTCGGCAGTCCCCAGTTTTCTTATCCAAGTGCTCACTGTGCCGTGGAGTGAGAGACTCGGTGAAGGCTTCGACCTCACAGCCTCCGCCCCTGGACTGGCCACACGGACATGGTCCCCAGGAGCAGGAGCCTTCGCTGCGGAGCGAGGCCTCCTGACTTGTCCTGGCCTTTGATGGGCGTGTTCACCTGTCAGAATTATTCCAGAGGGTCTGCCTCGCGGGCCACCGAGACAAGCAGCTGGCTCTCAGCCGAGCACGAGCACACTCCGGAGGCAGTGTGCTGGCAGGTTTCCTGGGGGCCACGTGTCATCTGGCTCCTGTGCCACTCCTTGGCCCTCACGTGTCTTTGGTCTCCCTTAGGTCGCTCTGGTGCAGTGGACAGAAAGCGTGGGCCTGACACTGGTCAGCAGGGACCTCAACTCCATGCAGCTGAAGACACCTGGAGGCCAGGTCCTCACCTACCACATCTTGCAGATGTTCCCCTTCACCTCCGAGAGCAAGCGGATGGGCATCGTGGTCAGGGTGCGTGCTCCGCCGCCCTCCCCATGGCTGGGCCCTCGGGGTACTGCGGCTGCCTGAGCGGTTCGCCAGTGTGGTGAGGTGGATACAGAGTGCCCCAGAGGAGAAGTTAGGGTCTCCTCCAGCATTCTGTGCTTGTGCCGTGTTTGCGGTGTTGTTTTGTGCATAAATTTAAACTAGTAATTTACAACCGAGAAGCTAGTGTGGCTCCGTGATAACCATCCAATGATGTAAGGTAACTACCCTGAAACTACTAGGAGGAAAAGCCAGAGCTGCCGTAACTATTGGATCAAGTCAAGCTGTTTTATTTAGTTTTCAAGAGGTAGCATGCCACAGAAGTGAAGTGAGTAATGGTTTATGACCGTGACGTTGCTGAGGTATACCTCCCATCCTGTGAGCGCAGATGCCCACGCGCACCTCCGAGGAGCTGGCCGCGGCGCAGCATTGCGCTCACTGAGCATCCGTGGGCGTCGGCGCACATGGCAACCCTGTTGGAGCCCTGTTAGCAGATTTGCCCGCAGGTCCCAGCATGGTGTCCAGGGACGTGCAGGATGGGTGTGGGCTTCGGCACTCTGGCACGGAGGGCACAGCGTCTGTGGGTGGGCAGCACGGGACAGCTGCCACAGAGAGCCCTGGCAGAGCTGTCCCAGCGCCTCTGCGAGGAGGGCAGCTCGACAGGAGTGCCGGCCCGTGCACGTGGGCCCTCACCTTTGTCTCTGCCCTTGTCGCTGCAGGAGGAGTCCACGGCAGAGATCACATTTTACATGAAAGGTGCCGATGTCGCCATGTCCAGCATCGTCCAGTACAATGACTGGCTGGAAGAGGAGGTGAGTGAGTCTGTAACATGCACACACTGCCCTTACAGAGTTTGGGGGACAGACGACACCGTGCCAGCTTCTCCAGCTCGCAGACAGCTCGGTTACTAGACCACATCGTGCAGTCAAACGTGCACGCTAGGCCAAGGGGCGGCCATAGGGTCTTGTCTGTTCACTGAGTTGTTCTAAATGCTCACAGGTCTCATTTTCAGAAAGCGGAGAGGGAAGGAGAGCCCTATTTTCCAAAAGTGCAGTTTCTATACATGTAACGATTTTGCATGCGAATACATGTAGATACACATAGGCCCTTAAGGAGAATATCATATTTATAATGTGAAAAATGGCATTGTTACTCACTAAAGAACTCTGAAACAACTTTGCATGTTTTATTGTGAAATTTTAATGCGATATTTATTTTATAACCTAACTATTTGCAGGGAGATTTTTATTAGAATCTTAATCTAATGCTAACTTGTATATAGGACTTGCTGTTAACAAATAGGAAATAAGGCACACTACAAGTGGCCCTGCTCTCGTTAGCTGCTGCTGAACACGTGTCACCTGCAGTTAACTCTGAGGTTCCATCTACTCCTGGTCTGTCAGTCAGTATGCAGCCGGCAGGGGTACTGAAGCCACCGTCACTGCCCACGCGGCCCGCTGCCGTGCGCTGGCATCTCCGCTGGCCTCTGGCGTCCCTAGGCCTGCCCTTGGCACTGGGTGGCCGTCAGAGCTGCAGCCACAGCGCCTGTGCATGCCGGCATGGCGGTGTGAGTCTGCCCTCGGGAGCACTTTGTGTTCATCGGGGACATGGGTAATTGAACCCCTCGAAGACCTAGTAGACGCCATAGAAATTACTGTTGCTCATAATGGCACTCAGGTAACTATAAAACACTGGTTAGTGAATCTGCCTTTGTGAGCTCGAATTAGCAATGCCGCGCGGCAGAGAGTGTCAGACTGCCCTTCACAGGACAGCTTCCTTCGTAGCCCCGTGACAGTCACTGCTCACTGATCTTATAACCCAGAGGGCCGAGTTCTGAAAACTAGAGAAGTGAGAAAGCCACATGTGGGCGGACGTGGAGCGAACTGTCCGGGGTGGGTGGAGGCGGCAGGGCGCCCGGCCTCGTACCCACTGCGATGGGGCGCCAGTTGCTGTGTCTGAGACCCAAGAGGGCGTTGACAGGGACTAGAGGCTGAGGAGCCTCAAAGCCATGTCCGGGACCCTGTGTGAGGGGTGTAGACGAACCATGGCTGCCCATGAGACTGGCCCGTCAGAACGCTTTACGTGGCATTCTGGAGGAGTAACAGCTGCTGACTGGAAATGCATCGTCGGGCTAGGCCGCTCTGCACTAGCTCGGCATTGGGCTTTGTTCCTGTCTCTACTGTAGGGCCTGTGCTCTCGCAGGGTGAGGGCAGAGAAAAATCGCCCCCCTGCGGCGGCCATGCTGTGGTCCCTTCTCCCCCATTCTCCTCTGGGGATCTGGGGCATGAGTACATGCTCTCGGCATGACGTTCCAGCCGCCAGGTCCAGGACTCAAACCTGCAGTTGGCCCTGTGGACTGTCAGCACCTTAACCTCCAGTCCTTCTGTTGGCCCCACACATTACTCTCTGGAACGAGAGCTTTGAGATGTTGCAGGTTTGTTTCTGCCTTGCCTGGGAGTCTGACTGGCAGCCCGGACACTCAGCGGTGTGACAGTGGCCCTCCACAGCTTGCAGGCCACAGGGTCACGGACACTGCAGGCACACCTGGTGTGGTGCGGTTGGCCCCAGGCGCACCACAGGCCTTCCTGAGCGGCTGTGTCCTCAGCGGCCCCGCTGTCCCTGCCACTAGGGCTCGCAGGCCTCTGAGTGCTTGGCGACAAACCCCACAGCAGGGCACATCCACGGCAGACCGGGCTTTGCCTAAGGCCTCCAAGCGGCACTTCCTGACAGGCATGGTGTCTGCCTCCTCTCGGCCCACCGCCCACCCCAGGACAGAGGCTCCCCGGGGCGGGACAGGCCCATGTCTGCACAGCGGTGCAAGGACAGTCCTAGGCCCTAGACACCCACGGCCCACCCTGCCCGGCCTGCCTCCCCTGTGTGCCCGGAGGGATGGGTTCATTCGGGCCGTTATCATGACAGTGCACCCTCTCATGAACCTCCTCCACACAACCCGGAGGGCTCGGCTGTCCTGGTCACCTCAGTACCGTCGAAGGAGCCACATGCAGACGCATGAGAGTCACAGGAGAGGGCCCTGCTCTTGAAGTCTGGTGTGCACGGAGCCCAGCATCGTGTCTCTGTCCGGCCCCTCACTCCTGTGGCCACACCATGTCTCTGCCTAGCCTCTCACTCATGTCCCCACACCGTACCCTCTGTCCGTCCCCTCACTCCTGTCCCCCACTCACTCCTGTCCCCGTACCGTGTCTCTGTCCGTCCCCTCACTCCTGTCCCCCACTCACTCCTGTCCCTGCACCATGTCTCTGTCCGGCCCCTCCTGTCCCCCACTCACTGCTGTCCCCTGCACCATGTCTCTGTCTGGCCCCTCACTCCTGTCCCCCACTCACTCCTGTCCCCGCACCGTCTCTCTGTCCGGCCCCTCACTCCTGCCCACCACTCCCTC
>NW_006159641.1:1373342-1373787 GCF_000334495.1 Tupaia belangeri chinensis
CCGCCCCCCCCACCGTGTCTCTGTCCGCCCCCTCCTGTCCCCCACTCACTCCTGTCCCCGCACCGTGTCTCTGTCCGGCCCCTCACTCCTGTCCCCCACTCACTCCTGTCCCCGCACCGTCCACATAAACAGCTAGCAGCACCGCCCCATGTGTGGCGTGACGAGCCTCTTCGTGGGGGGCACCATGTCCAGCAGTGGGTGCAAATTCCACTTTTAGCAATGTCGCCGGCTACCCGCAGACATGTTTGCCTAGCACTCTCAGCCCGCCTGGGGGCCAGAGAGTCTGCCTTGTCCCTCAGTGCCAGCCAGAGCCGTGGGCGTCCCACGGGGTCCCCGTCTGACAGGGGAGGAGACCCTTTTCAGGCGCCTGTTGGCCGTGCCCTTGTCTCTCATACCAGTGTGCAAAAGGGCCCCAGTACTCGCCAGGGCACCACTTCTTCCTGCT
>NW_006159641.1:1373826-1375299 GCF_000334495.1 Tupaia belangeri chinensis
AGCGCACTCCGGGGTTGTTATGTCAGTCCCAGAATACCCCGGCTGGCCCTTTCTGCCACCCAGGGCGCTGAGGGAGGACGTGAGGTGCCCAGTCTAGGAGCACGGAGCTCAGAGCGGGTGTGCGGCAGGGGGGGCTCCCAGGACCAGTGTCCCCGTCCTAGCCCAGCCTGTCAGGCACTATCCTTGCTCTTACCACACGGAGCCTGGTGCCATGTCCCGAAGCACCGTGGCCCCAGGACACGTGCTCATGTCGTGACAAGCCCGTGGTGTGCCGGCACCAGGAGAGCCAGGTCAGGTCCACAACGGGGGTGGGCGGGGAGGCGAAGCGTGAGTGTGGGAAGCAGCCACATGCCTCACCCGACTCGCCTGTCGTAGGCTGGCCTCCATCTCTCCTCGCTGGCAGGAGCTGGCTGAGACTCGCGACCAGGGTTTGAGCGCCCTCCCTCCGGCACATGCAGGCACATGCACTGGCAGGGTGCACTGGCCGTGGCCCTGGCTGGCCTCAAGGGGAGGGCTTATGGGCCCCTCTGGTGATGGCCTCTTCTGCTCTCCAGTGCGGGAACATGGCACGGGAAGGGCTGCGGACCCTCGTGGTGGCCAAGAGGGCATTGACGGAGGAGCAGTACCAGGACTTTGAGGTGAGCACCTCCGTGTTGGCTCCTCCCGGGAGGGCGTGGCTCCTCAGGAGGCAGCAATGCGCTGTCCCTGGTGGGGGCCCAGGGTCCGTGCCCAGCCTTTGCTCCAGCACCTGGCCAAGGAGAGCCTGAGAGCCACATCCTCGCCCCCTCTAGCAGATGGTTTCCATGCGACAGGCCCGCGTGGAGCAGGACACGCACACACACGTGTCCTCTGTGCCCAGGGCTGGTCGGTCCAGTCGTGTGGGCCTGCATGGAGCAGGACACGCACACACACGTGTCCTCTGTGCCCAGGGCTGGTCAGTCCAGCCGTGTGGGCCCACATGGAGCAGGACACGCACACACATGTGTCCTCTGTGCTCAGGGCTGGTCGGTCCAGCCGTGTGGGCCCGCATGGAGCAGGACACACGCACACACGTGTGCTCTGTGCTCAGGGCTTCTCGGTCCAGCCGTGTGGGCCCGCATGGAGCAGGTACACGCACACATATGTGTCCTCTGTGCTCAGGGCTGGTCGGTCCAGCCGTGTGGGCCCACACAGAGTAGGGCATGCACCTTCCTGTTCTCTGTCCTCAGAGCCGATACACTCAGGCCAGGCTAAGCCTACATGACAGGAGCCTGAAGGTGGCGGCCGTGGTGGAGAGCCTGGAGCGGGAGATGGAGCTGCTGTGTCTGACAGGTGTGGAGGACCAGCTGCAGACGGACGTGCGGCCTACTCTGGAGCTTCTGCGCAACGCCGGGATCAAGGTGCCTGCCCCCGCCGTAGCCTCCGCTGTTCGGGCGAGCGTCCCGGCGCCTGTGTCTGAGCCTGCTCTGTGAAACCTGCAGCTCCTGGAGTGCA
>NW_006159641.1:1375353-1376001 GCF_000334495.1 Tupaia belangeri chinensis
CCTGCCCTGCCTCCGCCGCGGCAGCCTGTCCGTGCACTGCTCTAGCCCACCGCCTGTCAGGGCCACACTGCAGGTCCCACCTCAAACGGGGCCTGCACCTGCCTGGGGCTCGGAGGTGCGCAGGTGCCCTTCCCAGGCCTTCTCCGCCCCTCCCTGTTCCCCCTCCCTACCCCCTTTCTCGAGTACTGCCTGGCCCAGCAGGTGCAGCTCATCCCCTCCTCCCTGGGCTCCCACCCCCGTGTCAGCCATTGTCATCGCTGGGAGCTGGGACGTGGCTCGTGCCATGTTCGTTCCTCGCAGGGCCTGTCCTGGATGCCGAGCGGCTCCAGTGACTTCTCGGCCTGCCAGCCTCTTGTCCGCTTGGCCCTGGCC
The DNA here is from genome assembly GCF_000334495.1 of Tupaia belangeri chinensis. Classification (NCBI taxonomy): domain Eukaryota; kingdom Metazoa; phylum Chordata; class Mammalia; order Scandentia; family Tupaiidae; genus Tupaia; species Tupaia belangeri. The sequence continues at coordinate 1,375,726 of NW_006159641.1, forward strand.
CTTCGTGGTGTAAGCCTTCCTCCACAGAACTCCTTCCTCGCACATCCTCGCTGAAGCCAAATACTGTTATAGAAAGGCCAAGATGTTGCTCAGTGCTACCTCCAAGGTTGGGGCTCTGCTTTCGAGGACAGACAGAAGGGCAACTTGGTTTTAAAAGAAAGCTCTGCACAGCCAGGCGAGAGAGGTGGGGCCCGGGGTCTCAGAGGGTCCCGCCGTGCCCACCGCTGCTCCAAGGGGCATAGCCAGGAGAGAGAGGTGGGGACCGGGGTCTCAGAC
>NW_006159641.1:1376381-1377764 GCF_000334495.1 Tupaia belangeri chinensis
GCCCCCGCCGCGCCCACCACTGCTCCAAGGGGCACAGCCAGGTGAGAGAGATGGGGCCTGGGATCTCAGAGGGTCCCACCATGCCCACCACAGCTCCGAGGGCGCCCCACTCGTCCTGTGCAGGCCTGGCAGTGCCTGTGGATGGCCGCTGTGGGGGGGCCCCAGCAAAGAGCATTAGAGGAGGAGACGAGATGAGTTAGAAGCAGATGACCTGTCATTTATTGTACCTCTTAATGAACTAATGTTTGTTTCTTTAATTGCCAGTGTGTGGGGCACGGCTGGGCTGCATCCTCTTCCCTGCCTTGTCTCTGCCATGAGGATCCCACACAGGCGCATGCCCATGGCTGGGCTGCATCCTCTTCCCCGCACTGTCTCTGCCATGAGGGTCCGCACAGGTGCATACCTACGTGCACCCACAGTTCAGTCCGCAGCCGCCATGGCCCCCAGCTCCTCCCGTCAACGCTTACCGACTGTGCTGCAGCCGGCCCAGAGGGTTCTTTTTTGGGGGGAAGATTTTAGCTCTAGGGTATATGTGCTCACCGGAGAGACAGAGACAGAATGCAAAAATTCCCCCCGGGGGATGGCCGCTCCGCAGTCCCTGCTCCTGCACTTCCCTGCTCCTGCACTTCCCTGGGGACCTTGGGCGCGTGGGCGCGCATGCACACGTATCCAGCGTTGAGTGTCAAACCACGTGGTCTGGAACTTGCACTGTGGTTTCAAGTGGGAGTCCACGATGGAAGCACTGGGCTGTGTGCTGGCTCCGAGATGGCTCCGTTGCACCTGTTAAAGGAGCAGTCTGTAGAGTAGGGAGGTCCCTGTGCAAGGTGCAGTGTCCGTCCTAACTGGACTGCAGGCAGCTTTCCGGAGTGCCGCTTTATTGTTTGCTTTTGCTGCCTTTTTTGTTTAGGTTTTACTTTAGGGTGCGTGTGCTCAGCAGAGACAGAGGGAACGTGATAGCTCACCCCCAGAGCACAGCCACGCTGCAGTCCCTTCTCCGTTCTCTCGGGGTTTGGGCACTCGCGCGCACCTGGCGTGATTTTCAAGCTGCCAGGTCTGGAACGGACTGTGTGGGCACATGGGACTCCAGGGCCTTAGCTACTACGCCGCCTGCTGGCCTCCGAGCAGACCCGCTCCGTGTCTCTGTAGTGTGAGATCTGATCTGACCTCTGCATGTGACAGTCCCTCGTCTGGACACTGTGCGTGTCCTGGGCTGCATGCAGTGGCTCAGTGGGGACAGCCCTGTGGCTTCGTCGTGCTCATGTGGCGGAATCTCAGGCTCGGGAGGGAGTGTGACCTGGAGAAGAAGGGGAACGCACAGACGTACCAGCACAAGGAGTGAGCGAGCGCAGGCCGAGGGGCTCTGCTGCTCCGTTCTCTCCACAG
>NW_006159642.1:0-594 GCF_000334495.1 Tupaia belangeri chinensis
AAAGTGCAGGTTGTTAGGTGACCATCAGGGATATGGAACTACAGAGAGAGTATGGATCCATCTACTCCCACACACCTCTGGACAATTACAATTAACTTCAAGAAATTAGGAAGAAATGTATAATCTATCAGAGGACCAGAAACCACTGGAGAGGCACAAGAAATATGCGAGACCAAAAAAATAATCTCTCCTCCAAGGGGAAAAAAAATCAAAACTTGTTCTTATCTGCAGACAGTACAATGTGGAAACTAGTGGAAAAGTCAGATAAAGAATTCAGAATATTTTTAGTGATAGGACTAAATGAGATGCAAAAGAAAAGAGACAACAAAAGGCAGAATATGCAGGGAAAAGGAGACAATGTGCTCTAGTAGGTGAGGAAGTCCTTCCACAATTTGAAAGAAGAATACACACCACAGAAAAGAATCAAATGCAGCTGTTAGAGATGAAGGCTATAATACAGGAAATTAAAACCTTCCTCAAAAGTATTAAAAGCAGATTAGATTAGGCAGAATATCAAATCTTAGATGTTGAAGACAAAATACTCTGATATAGGATAAAAAGCACCAAAAGGACTGAGAAAAAAAGACAAAAAAA
>NW_006159642.1:3185-7442 GCF_000334495.1 Tupaia belangeri chinensis
GCTGAGATATATTTACCTTTCTAGTTTTTAGAAACCCTAGTCAGATGAGATCTTGTGCATGTGTGCATGTACGAGTTTGCCAGAGCAGTATGAGAGGGTGAGTGCAACTCAGAGAGAGGCAAGACACACAAGTTTACCCAGTGATCCAACTAACCCCTAAAAGGCTGGGCAAGCCAGATACTGGATTATACAAATAAACCCAACGTCAAGAAATGAGGGGATTTGGCCACCTGTGATGACAATGAAGAATCAGGGACAGGATGAGAAAGTCGAAGGCAGGATGCCTCAGCCACAGCACTTCTGGGACACTGTAGGATGCAAAGCAGTGACGGCCAAGTCACAGGCAGGGAACAGAGGTTGGGAATCCCTTGGGACTGCCACTAAGGATCCCTGGCAAGTCCTCTAGAGGGCCTGATAGCCTCTGCCAGTGGCCCTCCACCTTCCCCAAGGAGAATGTCTTAGGGGCATCCCTCCTCCTGGGCCCAGTGGTTCTCCTACTACAGAGGTTTGATTGACACCACGACTCCCCTTCCATTGCCAATTTGGTCTCAGAGAGTCGCCATCTGTCTTCATAGGTCCCTGGGTTTGAGGTAATTTACTGTAGAACAGTAATCTATGAAGTCGGGAGGTCTACTTTAAACTCAAGCACTCTCCCTGCCATAGCAGCCAATTTTGTTTTCTCAGTTACACGTTTTACTGAGATAGTTTCTCCACATGATTTATAATGGGTAGGGTACGCACGCACACACACACACACACACACACACACACACACACACACACACAGCTGGAAAGTGATAAAAGATTTTCAAAAGTTCACTGCTGAAACTCCTTAAGAGAAAGAAAAGCAGATAGTACTTTTCTACTTACCAGTTCCTTAGCTTTGGGGTAAGAGAACACTAAGTTTCCTCTGAAAGTTCAAAGTTTCCTGTCCCTCCACCCACACAATAATCCTTGGAAATTCCTGAGCCATTTACCTCACAAGTTTTTAATTGTAACTCTAGGCATGTCTATGCTGCTCTCTAATTCAGTTTTGAAATCCACAGCATTTTTGAAACAAAATGACATAGTTGCATTCTTTAAATGCAGTCATGAAATCAGTTCAAAATAACCTGGGTGATGTACCTTAACTAAAATTCTCTTGTGTTTAAAAGTGTCTTATTCCATCTGTTGAAGAAGTGCCTATGACTCCTAACGCCCTTGGGAGGCTTCTAAAGCATCCTGCAGTTTGATATTTTGTTCCAGTTTTATCAGGTTCTTAAGTCAATTGCCTGGAAGATGAGACTTTCTTCATGAAAATCCTACACAATGGGGTACATCAGATGGGAAAACGAACACACAAAAACTTCATTTATAATTCAGCGAATTTTAGTTACATCAAAATGATAATGTAACCCACCCAAACATGTATGTACTTTTTCTTCCATCAAGAACTCAATTCCCTTCTTTACAAAATGCTTAAATTTGAAGACCAAGTTAATAAGCTACCATATTTCAAGTTAAACTCTTAAGGTTTCACACAATGAAAGTATGATTTGAAATTCATATTGGCATTCATATTTCTACATTTCCCTCTATGTATCCTAAATAAGCTTCCTGACCCATAATATAGATGGATAAATTAAAATAATTTCATATTCCACTATGAAGTTCCAATGAATCCTCAGCTCATCAGGGTTTATCTCTTAGCTCGATGTCATACAATCTCTACATGATGCAAATACATGGACAGAAAGTATTTAAAATACAGAACCCTTAGCTCTGAGTCAGAAATACATTTGGGTAAAACTGCAAGTCTTCTGAGTCTCAGCAAAGACTTATTCTGTAAGCAGTGACTTTTCTTTGGCCAAATACACAGACATTCCCACCATCTTGGCAAACTCTTCTGACTTTAGAGATCCTTTCTCTGAAACTCTCCAGGGCTGAGGCCACCATTTCTTCTTCCTTGTGGGGCTGGTGCTCAGTTACCACTACATGACTGTCAAAACCTCAGAGCCTGGGAGGTTAATTTCAGCGCTTTTAGCATCTTGCATGCCTGCACTAAGTCACTGGTGAGGGCAATTCCCCTCCTCCAGCTCAGCTTACTAAACGATACACCTCCGTGAGTGACATCATTCCCTCTCACTCCTCTAAAGGCACCTGCATATTCCTGGCAGCTGCTTGGCCTGCTGCATATGACCCCATGGGCCTGAGCCATAGTTTCCATGGTAACTGGGTTAGCTAGATCCATGCTCAGCAAGTACAATTTAAATCTGATGGTCTCCTCTTCTGTAATGTTGTCCCCAATTCTACAGCAGACTGCACTTCCATTTCCAGATGCCTTGCGAAATCACTCACCGTTCTAGTGTGCGACACATGACTTTTTCTTTAGTCTCCTCTTACTTTCTTCCTTCTTATTTGGTCCTCTCTTCCTCTACCCTCTGGGACAGACTAGATATGTCTATAATCAATGTTCTGAAATACCCTAGTATTGTTAGACTCCATGGAGTCTTCCCTTTTACTGATGCACCTGCAAAAAGGAATATTGCTCTTCAGGCACCTGAGTAGAATACTCCTTGGACCACATTGCTAAAAACAAAAGAAGAGAGACTTTGGCACTCATCACAACAGAAGAGAGACTTCAGCACTCATCAGTCCACAGAAAAGGGGAAACACATTTCCTCCTAGTTGAAGAAACATTATCCTAAGAAGTATTCAAGAGTGACTACATCTCCCAGTGGCTACAAGTAGAAGACTCCCGGGTCACAATAAACTAGGAAATACGTCTCCATCAAAAGAACATAGTGACTCTCTTCCGTTTCTCAAAAACAAAACAAAACACAGAGGAAGCTACCAAAATGTCTGAGAAATAATTTAGATCATTCATGGTGACCAAATTCTATGAGATGGAACAGAAAAGAGACAACGAACTACAGGATATCAGGAAGTCCTTCCACAATATGAAAAATGGACACACTAAGAAAGAATCAGATGGAACTATTAGAGATGAAATCTGTAATACAGGAAAACAAAAATTCTTTCAAAAGTATTAAAAGTCAATTAGACCATGCTGAAGATCGAATCTCTAATGTAGAAAATAAAATCTCTGACCTAGAGAATACCACCAAAAAGATATAGAAAATAACAACAACAAAAACAAACAGGGATAATATATGAGAAATACTAGATTCCATTAGACACCCTAATATCCAAATAGTTGGTATACCAGAAGGTGAGGAAACTACTAATGGCATGGAAAATCTATTCCATGAAATCCTGTAAGAAAATGCCCAAATTCTTGGGAACCATCAGTTAGCATAATGGCTAGGTCGCTGGACTCCCACGTAGTCGACCACGGTTCGCGTACTGGACCCGGTGGCTTAAAACTCACACCGGGCACGTGTGCGTGCATGCCCAAGATCCCGAGAGGAGAATTGAGGGGAAAGGATTGCAGTGTGACCAGCCCCCTGGGGAGTGATTTCTTGCTTTCTGTCTCTATGTCTCTCTCTGTCTGTCTGGCAAGCACACACACCCTATAGCAAAATCCTCTCCAAAAAAAAAAGAAAGATAATTTCCAAAGTCTAGAGAGGCACTCAAGCATCCAGACCCAAGTGATACAAAGGACCTCAAATAGAATCAATCCAAGAAGATTTTTTCCAAAGCACATCTTAACCAGATTGGCAAAGTCCACAGATAAAGACAGATACTAAAACTGACAAGAGAGAAATGAAAAGTGACTTACAAAGGTCATCCCATCGGGCTAACACCAGACTTCTCACTGGAAGTACTGTAAGCAAGGAAAGAATGGGAAGATGTATTGAAAGTGTTAAGAGAGAAATAATTCCAACCAAGATTATTATATCCTGCAAAATTATCCTTCATATGGCAAAAAAAGATTAAAATCTTCTCAGACAGAAAAACCCTGAATTTGTCAACACCAGACTAGCTCTTTAAGAAACCCTGTTCAAAGAAAACTAAAAAATGAGAATGCAGAAACAAAGGAATAAAAGGCAACCAAGACAATGACCAACTTAAACATCAGGACAGGCCCAGTAACATCGATAATAGCATTGAATGGGAATGGATTAAATTCTCCAATCAAGAGATACAGACTGGCTGAATGAAAGAAAAAAGAAAAAAACTATCAGAAAACCTCTATCTGTATCCTACAGGAAACCCACCTAATTGATAAAGACATACATAAACTACTGAAAGTGAAGGGTTGGAAAAAGGTTTTCCATGCATATGGAAACCAAAAAAAGAGCTGGAGTTATGATA
>NW_006159642.1:8948-17769 GCF_000334495.1 Tupaia belangeri chinensis
GCACGCACGCACACGCGCCTGGCATGAGTTTTAAGCCACCAGGTCCAGGACGCGAACCACGATCGACTACGTGGGAGTCCAGCGACATAGCCATTACGCTAACTGCTGGTTCCCGTCACCCTTATCTTTAAAACAGTTAAGGACAGGATTAGGAAGGAAAACTATAGACTAATATCTCTGATGAATATAGATGCAAAGATTCTCAACAAGATACTAGCAAATCATATCAAACAACTTATAAAGAAGATTATACATCATGATCAGGTAGGCTTTATTCCAGGAATGCAAGGTTGGTTCAACATACACAAAACCATAAATATAATACACCTTATTAACAGGAAAAAAAGATAAAAATCTTATCATATCAATTGATGCAGAAAAGCATTTGATAAGAAACAACATTCCTTCATGATCAAGACTCTCAGCAATACAGGGATAGAAGGATCATTTTTCAACACAATAAAAAGCTATGTTTGAAAAACACATAGCAAACATCATCTTGAATGGAGAAAAGCTGGAAGCTTTTCCAGTAAAAATGGGTACAAGACAAGGATGCCCACTTTCTCCACTCCTTTTCAATATAGTACTGGAAGTCATTGCCAATGCAATCAGAAAAGAGGAAAACATAAAAGGCATTCAAATAGGTGGGACCAGCAGTTACCGTAATGGCTATATTGCTGAACTCCCATGTAGTTGACCGTGGTTCGAGTCCCAGACCCGGTGGCTTAAACTCACAGCAGGCGAATGTGTGTGCACACCCAAGATCCCAAGAGGAGAATGGAGGAGAAGGAATTGTGGCGTGCCTATTCCCCCTTGGGGTGTGATTTCTCGCTTTCTGTCTCTTTGTCTCTTTCTGGCAAGCGCACGCGCCTTATAGCTGAAACCTCTCAAAAAAAGAAAAAAGGCATCCGAATAAGAAAAGAGGAGGTGAAATTCTCTGTATTTGCAGATGACATGACTGGATGTATTAAAGACACAATTGTTTCCAAGAAAAACTTCCTGGAAGTAAGACATGAATATAGTAACGTTGCAGGATATAAAATCAACATACAGAAATCTATAGCATTTCTATATTAAAATAGCATGAAGACTGAGACAGAACTGAAAAAAGTAATTCCATTTACCATAGCCACAAAAATATAAGATACTTAGGAATAAATCTCCCAAAGAAGTGAAAGACTTCCACAAGGAAAACTATGGGGAGCTAAAAAAAAGAAATTGAAAATGACACAAAAAAGTGGAAGGACATCCCATGTTCCTGGATTGGAAGAATTAATATAATAAAAATGGCAATTCTACTCTAATTAATCCACATATTTAACGCAATGCCAATCAAAGTACCAGACACATTCTTCACAGATCTAGAAAAGACAATCATAAAATTTGTCTGGAATCATAAAAGACCCTGTATTGCCAAAGCAATCCTGCACAAGAAGAGTGGAGTGTGCTGCATCTTACTCCCTGATCCAAAAATACACTACAAAGCTGTGGCAATCAAAACAGCACAGAAACAGACCCATGGACCAATGGAACAGAATAGAGTCCCCAGAAATAAATTCCCAAATATAGTCAACTGATTTTCGACAAATGGTACCAGTCAATCCAGTGGGAAAAGTAAAACCTCTTTAGCAAATGGTACTGGAAACACTGGATTTACACCGGCCGAAAAGATCAATCTGAACCCTTACCTCTCACCTTTGACAAAAACCAACTCAAGGTAGATCAGAGATCTAAACCTAAGACCTCAAACTATAAAACTGCTCCTGGAAAACACTGGGGAAACTCTGGGAGACACTGGGGTAGGCAAAGACTTCTTAAGACCCCCAGAGTGCAATCGATAATCCCCAAAATAGACTAGTGGGATTACATCAGACTAAGAAATTTCTGCATGGCAAAAGACACAGTAATGAGTGTGAACTGACAGCCCTCAGAATGGGAAACTATTTTTGTGAACTATGCATCAGATAAGGGGCTGATAACCAGAAAACACAATGAACTCAAGCAGCTGTTCCAAAAAAAATATGATCAACCCTATTAAAAAAGATGTAAGAATGAGTTGAAAAAAATACTAAGGATTACATATGAATAGCCAAAAGGCATATGAAAAATGGTATTATCTGTTGAAGATAATTTTATAGTTTTATCAACTGGACTGGGGAGAAATGTCCACATACTGGAATATTCGCTTTGTAAGCTAAATAACATGATTGAATGTATAACAAAAAATGAAGTTTACAAATAAATTTATTTATTTATTTAAAAATAAATAAAACAATAACGGGAGAAAATAAAAGAAAAAAGAAAGAGAACAAAATCCAAAAAACTGTAGAATAATTACCATGTGGGGAAGAGGCTGAGGGTGAATTGGAATAAATAACAATATAGAACAAGGAATCCTCAAAAGGCAACCCAATTCATACATCTAACATAAAAATGAATTTTTTGATTATAAAATATGAATTATAGCATTTCAGTGATGTTAACATCCAACTCTGAAAATTAGCCTTATTATTTTTCTCTTTCTTGTGGTCATCTCCCCATGGAAGCAGGAAATGATACATGAATTTCAACGTTTCTTCTTTACGGATTTTCAGAACAACTGGAAATATAGCCCCTCATATTTGGCCTTTTCCTCTCCATGTACCTGATCACTGTATTTGGAAACCTGCTCATCATCCTGGCCACCAGCTCAGACTCCCACCTGCACACACCCATGTACTTCTTCCTCTCCTTTCTCCTTCATAGACATCTATTTCACCTCCATGAGCATCCCAAAATGTTGGTGAAGATCCAGACACAGAGATTGCATCACCCAGAAGTACTTCATATCATTTTGTGCAGCGTTGGATGACTTTCTTTCTCCTGGCAGTGATGGCCTGTGACTGGCTAGTGGCCATCTGTCACCCCTTGCACTACACAATTGTCACGAACCCCCAGCTGTGTGGACAGTTAATTCTGACCTCTGGCATTATCAGTGTCCTGCTTTCTTTGTTACAAAGTGTGATGGTGTTGCGGCTGTCCTTCTGTGCACATTTGGAAATCCTCCACTTTTTCTGTGAACTTAATGTCATGGTCCACCTTGCTTGTTCTGACACCTTTCTTAATGACATGATTTTTAAAAAGAAGTTTTATTATTTAGCTTTATTTATTCTTATTTGACCAGGAAGAGAGAGAGAGAGAGAACGCTAACCACCAGGTCTGGGACTCAAACCATGGTCGGCCATGTGGGAGTACCAAAGCCCTTAACCAGTATACCACCTGCCGGTCCCAATATGGTGATCAGTTTTGCAGCAGTGTTCCTGGCTGGTGGCCCCTTGCTGGGATCCTTTATTCTTACTCTAAGATCATTTCCTCCACATGTCCAACCCAATCAGGGGAAGTATAAGGCATTCCCACCTATGCCACTCACCTGTCAGTTGTCTTTTTCTTTACTGTACAATCAGGTGTGTACCTTAGCTTTGCTGCCCCCAGCTCACACTCAAGTGCAGCAGCCTTTGGTAATGTACACTGTGGTCACCCCCATGCTGAACCCCTTCATCTACAGTCTCAGTCAGACATAAATAGGGCTCTGAAAGACACTCTGGGAGCAAACTATTAAAGGATCAATATAATTGAGTCAGAAGAAGTAGGGTTCAAAGCCTTGGAGCCAAAAATTGTGATTCATGGGTCAGATTTGGATTTAAAACTTGCTCCTATTTAATTTCTGTAATTTTCTTTTTCTTTCTTTCTTTCTTTCTTTCTTTCTTTCTTTCTTTCTTTTTTTTTAATTTTCAGTTATCTACACCATTTAATCAAATCACTTTACTAGGCTTTCTTCTCTTCCTGTTGTCTGACAATTTTTTCCACTGTCATTTTCCTACTTTTTTGAGGTTATTCCCAATGCTGGATCAAAAATAATAGGAAATTCTCATTCATGTCACAGAAAAACATGAATTTATAAAATGTAAATTGTATCTCAATAAAATGGTTCTTTTTAAAAAATATATATATATATTTCTGAGGTGAGCAGGTGGCATGGTGGTTCAGGTGTTGGATTCCCACATGGCCAATGGTAGTTTGAACCCCAGACCTGGCAGCTTGCTTTCTATTAAGTTAGATAAGTAATTTTTTTTTAATTGCTTCTCAAGTAGTATATGTCATTACACTGATTTTCTTTTTAAGTTTTACTAAAAAGATTTTGAGAACTGTGCTATACTTATGGAAAAAAATACACTTGGCAACTAAGAACATTCAGATAATTTTATAGTATGAGAACATCTGAGAGCCAAGATTTTTACTGTGCTTCCATAATTATTATCTATTGCCACCTTACTGCTTGGTATAGTTCAGATAACGGAACGTTGCTTAACAGTTCACATTTTGTAATTTTGTCTTAGTGAGCAGTGAGTGTATGACCCCCAAAAGTTCATATGTTAGGATTTGGGTATATTGTTAAGGTGTTGAGTAAAAATTTAATCCCCTCCTGGTGTCCCAAAGTATTCCATTGGGTGACATAAAGTCGTTAGGGTGGAGCCCTTGTGACGGACTTCTGTTGTGTCTACAAGGAGAGAGAATGGGGCATGACAAGCCCATCTGGATAGAGAATAGATCATGGAGAAGCATATGGACAGCCATTGCTTAAGAGCGTGCCCACCACCATGCTGTAACCTTGCTAAAAGATGCTTCCTGGACCTTGAGTCTCCAACCGTGTTCTGAGTAACCCTCTCTTCCTTAAAAAAACAAGTGCTTATTTATTTATATTTTGATACAGTGTGTATGTGTGTGTGTTTACCACTGAAAGATTGGTGGAGAGGTAAGGGGAATGTGAAAAATTGCCCCCAGGGAAGATGACTATGTCACAATCCCTTGTCCTTCAGACTCTTTTTGGGATTTTGGGCACATACACACATGTGCCCAGCATGAATTTTTTTTTTAGGTGAAATTTTTTGCTATGGGGCATGTGTGCTCATTGGAGAGACAGAGAGACACAGGAAAAAAGTGAAAAATCATCCCCTGGGGAGTTACAGCTATGCCACAATCCCTTCTCTATTCTCCTCTTGAGGTTTTGGATATGCACACATGTGCGCCTGGTATGAGGGTCTTTTAAAAAAAATATTTATTGCACATTTACATACCGTACATCACTATAGTATACGAAAATGAGTTTTCCCCTCCACAATACACTGTATATTGGCTCAATCAAGGATCTTACCACACATGTTATTATCACCAAACAATCTTCCATTTCTTGTTTCTTGTATGTCTGGCTTCTTTCTTAGATCTTGGTTCCTTCCCTCTCACTCTCTGCCATTTCTCACACTCCTTCCACACCATCTCTGGTATCTACAGTTGCTTTCCATGCCCTTTGTTCACATTTATTGATTCACAACAGATATTAATTAATCTAAATATTTTCAATAGCAAGTGCAACTGATATATATGGATCTCTGAACACATGTTTGACTTTAGGCATAAAACTCAGTGAGTATAATGAACATACTATACAGTAGCACTTAGCCGAGGGTATGTAGTTAACTATGGTCATTAAATAGGTATTTTAAAATGTATTTTTAATGTCAAATCTCAGTTTTAGCTTTAATAAATGAAAATCAAAAAATGTTAAGAAAAATTGGCTTAAGTCTTAATTTGGTCTGTTATTTGCACAAAGCTCCATAAAAATACAAACTGATTTACTTCAATTGACTGGATTTTTTTTTTTTTTTTTTTTTGGACAGAGATTTTGCTGTAGGGAACAAGTGTTCACTAGAGAAAGAGAAAGTGAGAAATCACCCCTTGGGGGGATAGCCACACCACAATCCCTTCTCCTCCATTCTCCTCTTGGGATCTTGGTCATGCATGTATATGTGCCTGCCACGAGCTTTAAGCTATTGGGTCAGGGACTCAAACTGCACTTGAGTATGTGGGAGTCCAATGATATAACCATTATGCAATCTGCTGGTCCCTGCTGGAAACTTTTGTAAGGAACTTCATATAAGACTCTTTTAAAAGCCTCCAAGTCTACTGAGTTGAGTCAGGAACTCACCATCTGACTGTGCTTTCAAATACTTGTACTTTTGACAGGGGAGGTCACCTTCAGGGGTCAAGGGTCTGGGTGATGGCTTGAGCTTTGCCCCCTGGGAAATGGGGGTTGAGAGGGGTCGAGATTAGAGTTTGGAAAGTGGCATTTGCGGGGTGAGCTGTGCACAGCCCTAACCAAGGGAATGTGCCTCCTGCAACCAAGCTCATCCATCACTGAGGGAGTGAGACATTTTTACAGTATGCAATCTTTTCTAAAACAACTCCATGGAAGAAAGGACATTTAATGCAATTTATTGAATACCTACTATGTGCCAGGTACTGAATTTGAAACTGAGACTACTAGGTTACAGTTGACCAAGAAAGAGGCCCTTGTTTTTAAGGAGCAATTGGCAGCAACAGAGAAGAGCAGACATCCCAGACACGATTTGTCCCTATGAGCAAGAGTGCTGAGCAAGCCGGAAGCATGCTATGTACTTTGGATGCCTGGAGCAGGGAGCCCGAGATTCCTGCTAGTGTGCTCCAGGGGCCCACAGGTCCGTGGCCCTGAGCTCCAGGAATCCAAGGGTCTGGCCACCCCCATTTTATCCCAAGCTGGACAGCTGCTCTAGATCCAGTGGGTCCGCCTGGGGCCAGAAAGGCCATTCTCCTCCCTGTGGACTTCAGACCTAGGCCTTGCCTCCCCATGAACACGGATGGCCTAGCACCTCAAGGTTGTGCTTAGGGTCACCTGACCAGGGGCAGACACCCAGGGAGCACAAAGAGTCACAGATTGACTCTCTCCTGGGACAAACGTGTGAGACTCTACAAGTCTGAGCATAGCCTGGCCGTCTCCTTATCGGTGACCAGCTTCTGCCCCAAGTCCCTTGTCTCACTGAGAGCCAGATCCACATACAGAAGGCCCAGGGACGCCCAGAGCTGCACTGCTGCAGGTCTTCCCTCCTGCGGGTCTGCCTGGACCGCCCTACAGACATGAGTTTTGTGCCCGGAGTCTTCGCTGGAGTAACCTCAGCAGGTAGATGAGATCCCAGGATGAGATGGTAGATGAGATGGCTCAAACATGGTGGAGGAACCCCATCTGCACAGTACACTGCTCCTGTTTTCTTCATGTTGTTCCCACGCAATAAAAATCCCCAAGACAGAGAAAAAAAGTATGCAGACAGTGTGCCCCTCACTGTCCTCACAGCTGCACTTGGTACACCATTGTGGAGTCCTCAGCAGCTTTTGTCATTAACCCTTCAATTGTACAGATTGGAAGGTCTGTGAGGTCTGAGGACACACCTGCTTTCTGCTCTGACCGTTGTATCCCAGCACTTAATAGACCTTGGCACGATCTCTTAGTAATCGCACAGGAATAATCTGTTCAGTGAAGGAGGAAGCCGGCTCAGGTGTGGGGTCCTAGACACGATGCGACTCACCACCCAAAATGTCTGTCTCCCAAATGCCCATCTGCAAACTTGCAGTCCTAGGGGACATTCCTCATGAAAAAGAGAACAATAAAGACAAGATCATTCTGCGGTTGGCCCTGTAGCCTACTCATCGAGGGAACCAGATCCCATGCGTATGCATACGCGGTATCTAGGCATGATGGAGAAGTAATGGAAAAGGGATTATGGCATCATGTCCCATTGGAGGGTGCTTTCTCTCTCTGGAGAACACATGTACTCTTTTGTAATTAAAAAATAAAAGTTCATTTTCTGATGTATCTAAATTTTTTTGTTAGAGACATTCAGAGGAGGGCCAGCAGGTGGTGTGGTGGTTAGGAATGCTGGATTACCACGTGGCCGACCGTGGTTCGAGTCCTGGACCTGGCGGCTTGCTTTCACACTTTCCCTCTCTCTGTCTGTCCCTCTCTGTTCAAATTAAAAATAAATGAATAAGGTTAAATAAGATAATTATTTAAAAAAGAAAAATCAATTCAGATGGGGTGGCAGGTAGCATGATGGTTAAGGGTGCTAGACTCCCACAAAGCTGACTGCGGTTCAAGTCCTGAACCTGGCTGCTTGCTTTCTCACTTACCCTCTCTCTCTCTCTCTCACTCAAGCCCTCTTTGGTCAAATTAAAATAAATAAAGTTCAATAAAATTATTAAAATAAATAAGTAAATACTTGTATTCTTAAGGGTATTTTTGGGGGTGTGGGGCATCAGGAAGTGACATTCTTTTCTTACTTGCCAAGCAGAATTGTTTATGAAACCAGGCAATCTTTCCAAGAGCTTCTGTTGGCTTTCCTGATCTCTACTTTAGTTCCTTAGATTTCTGGTCAGGACTTCAGAAATGACATTCCAGTTAAAGCTCTGGGAATAACCCGTATTTCCAATTTCTAATGTGAGGTATAATTAAACTTATACAAGTAACTATAATGCCACAAATTCAGAATATTCCCAAATGTTTTCCAATTCCAGTGGAGTCAGGATTAGAGAAAAATTTCTTGCAATTTCAAAAGAAAAAAAATAACAAATTGCTGAACATATCAACTCCTCAAAAGAAGACAAAAAAATCCTTAAATCTGGAAAAAAAAAAGCATAAAAGAAAATTAGTGATGCTTTAGTCAAAAGTCATAAATTCTATTTAACCAGTTCAGTCTCATGTAATTAATCTGTTCTGTCGAATTCACAATATTACTGTGGTCCAATTTTTCTGTTTAAATTCTGGAATATTCAACATTATTAGTGGTATTTCCAATCTTATCCCTACATTAGACTGGCTATTTTCTTGGCTGTTTTTTGTTCTCTTATATCTGTGTGTCGATCTGTAGTTTTCCTGGTATAACACTCCTTTGAAAACTTGAACAGCTGGTCTAGTGTC
>NW_006159642.1:19703-20743 GCF_000334495.1 Tupaia belangeri chinensis
GACCAGAGGTGGTGTTCTGCACATCTCTGGGCTGTAGCCTGAGGCTGAGGCCAACTATTACTGTACGATTGGGCATAGCACTACTTCAAACAGTAACATAGGCAGGTGGAGACATGGGACAAAATCCTTGCTGGTTTTTAACTTTTTTTTCCTGCTCAAAAGGGTAGGTCAAACAAATGTAGGGAGTTGGAAAAACACACAAGGCCCTGGTGTCAGGTAGTCTGTCTGCTATTAGTGGGAGCTCACAGAGCTCTTAGTGGGCTCACAGAGCCCTCAGTTGTGCTCAGAAATGCTTCCTCCCTCTTGGAGCCTGTAACACTCAGGGTGAATGCTCACAGAGCACTTTCCTCACTCTTGGAGTCACAGCATGTGGAGCTGAGCTGAGTGGAGCCAAGGCCATCAGAGCTCAGCAGGCCACACCAAGGCCACGAAGAACAGTACTAGCTCCTTTCTCTCAATGGGCTGTAGACAATAGCAGCTCACCACCAAAACCAAACTGTCCCACATGTACAATTGCCTAACACTCAATAGTGTAAAACAGTACAGCCATACTTACCGAGCAAGCACACAAGTGCACTACAATCAAATATATAAGATATTCAAAACAGCAGGTGGCATAGTGGTTAAGGCACTCGACACCACATGGCTGACCTCAGTTGGAGTCCTGGACCTGATGGCTTGCTCTCTCATTTTCTCGCCTTCTCACTCTCTCTCCCCTCTCTCATCAAATTAAAACAAAATGTATAAATGAAATTCAATAAATATTAATTTTTAAAAAATAATCCATAAGATATTTACTCTGTGGCTTTCAAACATGGTAAGATGGGAGGTGATGGAGCCAGACTAAAGTATTCTGACTCTATTTGTAATACATCTTGCCAATCACTTCATGGAGGACATGTAGTTTAAAACACGGTCAGGTCATTCTTTGTGAGAGCATCAGTCCGTGCACTGCAGAATGCCAAGAGGCATCCTCGGGTCCCACAAATTGGATAACTGTAGCACCCCAATGCTCAAACCCAACCCACCTAAAAAAAAAA
>NW_006159642.1:28180-29016 GCF_000334495.1 Tupaia belangeri chinensis
CCTGCGTCTGCACGTGGCCACCGGGCCTGCGCGTGGCCGCCGGGCCAGCACGTGGCCACCAGGCCTGCGTGTGGCCCCCGGGCCTGTGCGTGGCCGCTGGGCCTGTGACTGCGCGTAGCCGCTGGCTGCAGGTGGCAAACTGAAGCTGAAAACAAGGATTAAGAACTTGCAACTATAAGCAACAGAAAGAAACTTTAGCTGTCTTAAACCAATTGAGAAATATATTGTATAGGAGGATTTTCTCTACCTATGGACAGTGAGAAGATGATGGTTACCAGCCCTGCATTACCTCAGGGAAAAACAAGAACTACTCTACCATTCTTAAGGAAGCCAGATACCCGAGGATAACTCACGCTGCAGATCCCCACAACACCATTCCCGCTAATTACAAGATGGCTGCTGTGCCGCATTAACTGATAATCGTCTCTGCTTACCAGAACCGCTTTCCTAAAACTGTATTCCATGGAGACTCACCTACAATTGCAGAACTGCACGAGACCCACCCTTGATCCAACCTTGAATGGAATCTATGTTCCCTATTGTTAAAAACTTTAAACTTGTGGCCCCTCTCCCTTTACTTGCATGTATCATTTTCAATAACTATTCTGGAAGACAACTGTATATAGCAGAGATAGTGTAATGGGAGAGGGGGAAAGGGCAGAGGGTCAACCATAGGATAAAAAACATATATATATATATGTATACATATGTAGGAAAGTAGAAATGGAATATTATTGATGATAACATGCTTGATTAAGCCACTATGCAGTTTATCCTAGATGGGAAACCACATTTAGTATGTTGTGATGATGCTCAGGGAATGAATGTTAGGTAAT
>NW_006159642.1:29066-29748 GCF_000334495.1 Tupaia belangeri chinensis
CATATTTGACGACTGCAGTGAGCTGTGTGGGCACAGCTGGGTACTACTTTATAGTATGTTCATTCTACTCACTGGGGTTTATGCCTAAAGTCAGACTTGGGTTCATGTATAGGTATGAGTCAACTGTGTTAGCTATTGGATATATTTAGACTAATTAAGTTCATTGGCAGATCAATTGAATGGGTGGTGGGGGGGAGGCATGGAAGGCAACCACAGATGCCAGGGACAATGGGGGAGGAGGATGGGACACAGCAGAGGGTGGGGGATGGGGAATCAGGGATGGCAAAACAAAAGGCAAGGTATGCAGGACATAAGAATTGGAAAATTATTTGCTGAGAACATGTATGTTGATGTGTTTGATTGAGCCAATGCACAGTGTATTTTGGATGGAAAATTCATTTGTGTGGTGTGATGGTGTATAGTGAATTAATGTAGAAAATGAATAAAGTTTTAAAAAAAATATGCTACTGAAGCAGAGCCTGTTCTAATCCAGAGGAAGAGTCAATTAATTTATAAAAGATCAAATGAACAGTTTATCTAATAATTGTGTTGCTGAAACTATTCAAGAAGCTTGCTTCCCAGTATTTATGAAATTATGGTTTCATAGCTGTCTTTATAAAATATACATTTCGTCAAATTGCAAAAACAAACAAAAAAAAACCCTAGGTATTGCTTCTGTGTA
>NW_006159642.1:49528-50030 GCF_000334495.1 Tupaia belangeri chinensis
ATAAAAATACTAATTGATTTAGTTGAATTGGATGGAATTTTTTTTTTGACAGACATTTTGCTGTAGGGCACGAGTGTTCACTAGAGAGACAGAAAGTGAGAAATCACCCCTTGGTGGGATAGCCACACCGCAATCCCTTCTCCATTCTCCTCTTGGGATCTTGGGCATACATGTATATGTGCCTGCCACGACCTTTAAGCTATTGGGTCAGGGACTCAAACAGCACTTAACTATGTGGGAGTCCAATGATATAACCATTATGCAATCTGCTGGTCCCTGCTGGAAACTTCTGTAAGGAACTTCATATAAGACTCTTTTAAAAGCCTCCAAGTCTACTGAGTTGAGTCAGGAACTCACCATCTGACTGTGCTTTTAAATACTTGTACTTTTTTTTTTTATGGAGAGATTTTCACTATAGGGTGCGTGCGCTCGCCACACAGGCAGAGAGAGAGAGAGACATAGAGACAGAAAATGAAAAATCTTCCCCCAGGGGGGATGGTCA
>NW_006159642.1:50632-51884 GCF_000334495.1 Tupaia belangeri chinensis
CCGCCCCCATTTTATCCCAAGCTGGACAGCTGCTCTGGATCCAGCAGGTCTGCCTGGGACCAGAAAGGCCATTCTCCTCCCTGTGGACTTCAGACCTGGGCCTTGCCTCCCCACGAACCCGGATGGCCTAGCACCTCGAGGTTGTGCTTAGGGTCACCTGACCAGGGGCAAACGCCCAGGGAGCACAAAGAGGCACAAATTGACTCTCTCCTGGGACAAACGTGTGAGACTCTACAAGCCTGAGCATAGCGTGGTCGTCTTCTTATCGGTGACCGGCCTCTGCCCCAAGTCCCTTGTCTTGCTGAGAGCCAGATCCACACACAGAAGGCCCAGGGACGTCCAGAGCTGCACTGCTGAAGGTCTTACCTCCTTTTGGTCTGCCTGGTCCGCCCCACAGACCTGAGTTTTGTGCCTGGAGTCTTCGCTGGAGTAACCTCTGCAGGTAGATGAGGTCCCCCTGCCAACTCTGCCATGGCTCAAACATAATGGAGGAATGCCATCTGCACACCGAACTGTCCAGTTTTCTTCATGTTGTTCCCACGCAATAAAAATCTCCAAGACAGAGAATAAAATGTATGCAGACAATGTGCTCCTCACTGTCCTAACAGCTGCACTTGGTACACCATTGTGGAGTCCTCGGCAGCTTTTGTCATTAACCCTTCAATTGTACAGATTGGAAGGTCTGTGAGGTCTGAGGACACACCTGCTTTCTGCTCTGACCGTTGTATCCCAGCACTTAATAGACCTTGGCACGATCTCTTAGTAATTGCACAGGAATAATCTGTTCAGTGAAGGAGGAAGCCCGCTCAGGTGTGGGCATGGCTGTCCTAGACACGATGCGACTCACCACCCAAAATGTCTGTCTCCCAAATGCCCATCTGCAAACTAGCAGTCCTAGGGGACATTCCTCATGAAAAAGAGAACAATAAAGACAAGATCATTCTGGGGTTGGCCCTGTAGCCTACTGATCGAGGGAACCAGATCCCATGCGTATGCATATGCGCTATCTAGGTATGATGGAGAAGTGGTGGAAAAGGGATTATGGCATCATGTCTCATTGGAGGGTGCTTTCTCTCTCTGGAGAACACGTGCTCTTTTGTAATTAAAAAATAAAAAATCATTTTCTGATGTATCTACATCTTTTTTGGTAGAGACATTCAGAGGGTCAGCAGGTGCCGTGGTGGTTAGGGATGCTGGATTCCCACGTGGCCGACCGTGGTTCGAGTCCTGGACCTGGCGGCTTGCTTTCACA
>NW_006159642.1:51943-52489 GCF_000334495.1 Tupaia belangeri chinensis
AATTATTTAAAAAAGAAAAATCAATTCAGATGGGGTGGCAGGTGGCATGATGGTTAATGGTGCTAGACTCCCAGAAAGTTGACTGTGGTTCAAGTCCCGGACCTGGCTGCTTGCTTTCTCACTTTCTCTCTCTCTCTTTCTCTCTCTCTCTCTCACACACACACACACACTCAAGCCCTCTTTGGTCAAATGAAAATAAATAAAGTTAAATACAATTATTAAAGTAAATAAATAAATACTTGTACTTTTAAGGGGTATTTTTTTTTGGGGGGGGGCATTAGGAAGTGACATTCTTTCCTTACTTGCCAAGCAGAATTGTTTATGAAACCAGGCAATATTTCCAAGAGCTTCTGTTGGCTTTCCTGATCTCTACCTTAGTTCCTTAGCTTTCTGGTCAGAACTTCAGAAATGACATTGCAGTTAAAGCTCTGGGAATAACCTATATTTCCAATTTCTAATGTAAGACATAATTAAACTTATACGAATAACTCTAATGCTGCAAAATCAGAATATTTCCAAATGTTTTCCAATTCCAGTGGAGTCAGG
>NW_006159643.1:0-1762 GCF_000334495.1 Tupaia belangeri chinensis
TTACAGGCAAAGTGATGTATAGTGATTAAATATATAGAATAAAAAAATAATAATTTTTTAAAAGTGAGGGCAGAGCTAGGTGCTTTGGCAAGCACTTGTAATTCTAGCTACTGGAGAAACTAAGTCAGCCAGGCCAGGTGGCATAGCAAATCCTTGTGTCTAGGAAAGTAAAATAAGAGTAACTACAAAACGATGACATTTTGCGGGGCTCACAATTTATCTTAATAGACAGATTCAGAAGTGCAGATCTGGATTTTGATCATCCTCCAAAGATGATTATTTTTAATGCTAGCCTTAGTTCTAGATGTATGTGTTTGAGTAGGTTCGATTTTTAAAGTCCTTCAGTTTTATAATGACCTCTTACGTCCAGTGTGGAAATGGAGGGAAGGTGTTGTGGAAGAGAAATTAGGCAAGTCGTTCACATGAGCCTTGTGTATATTGGTCAAACGTTGATTTATCATAATAAAAAAATGTATGATAGTAACAAAAAAGGTCTAGAGTAGAGAGGCTGGCTGAGCACTTGGTGTCATGCCATATATTCATAAAATGACAAGTGCTGGGGCCAGCAGGTGTCATGGTGGTTAAGGCATTGTATTCCCATGTAGTCAACCAAGGTTTGCGTACTGGACCTGGCACTTCGAAATTCAGGCCAGGTGTCTGTGAATGCATGCCCAAATGCTCAGAATGGAGCAGAAGAGATTGCAGCCTGGCCATCCCCGGGGGATGATTTCTCACTTTCTGTCTCTGTGTTTCTCTAGTGAGTGCACATCCCCTAAAAAAAACTCTCAGAAAAACAAACAAAAAATGATAAGTGCTGTGTTATGTTCATTTTGAGGAAAAGTATATAAAATAATATATTTTAAGTGAAAGTGTTAAATGCAAAATAATGAATGTACACAAAACAATTGCACGAAAATGTTATCACAAAACCATAGCTCTTTTTTTTTTTAAAGAAGTATTAGTCACAGGGCACATGTACTCGCCAGAAAGACAGAGACAGAGAGACAGAAAGTGAAAAATTAACCCCCAGGGGGACAGCCATGCCATAATGCCTTCTCCTCCATTCTCTTCTCGGGATCTTGGACACACATGCACATGCCTGGTGTAAATTCAAGACTCTGGGTCCAGGACTCAAACCGTGGTCGACTCCATGGGAGTCCAGCGACGTAGCCATTACACCATCTGTGGTCCCAATCACAACTTATTTAAAAAATATTTATTTATTATAGTTATTATTATTTTAATATGGCCAAAGAGAGAAAGAGAAGGAGACTAAGAAAACAAGTATCCAGGCTGGAACTCGACCAGCAGCAGTGGGCCATGTGGGAGTTCAGCACTTAACCACCACATCACCTGCCGGCCCCTATAGCTCATTTTTTTAAAATTTATTTTTATTTTTATTCTTATTCTTATTTTATTTTAGGTCTTTGCCATAGGGCAAGTGTTCTCACTGGATAGAGATAGAGAGAGGGAAAGTGAGAAATCAGCCGTCCACCCCTGCCATGAGAGATGGCCACACTGTAATCCCTTATCCTCCATTCTTCTCTCAGGATTTTGAGCATGCACACACATGCCTGGCATGATTTTCAAGCCAGGTCTGGGACTTGAACTATGGTCAGCCATGTGGGAGTCCAGCACCTTAACCACCACACCTCCTGATGGTCCACAACACAGCTCATTTTTTTAATTTTATTTTTATTTATTTTTTATTTTTTGGAGAGATTTTCACTGTAGGGTGCATGCGCTCGCCAGACAGAGAGAG
>NW_006159643.1:1772-6827 GCF_000334495.1 Tupaia belangeri chinensis
AGCGAGAAATCACCCCCCAGGGGGGATGGTCACGCCGCAATCCCTTCTCCTCCATTCTCCTCTCGGGATCTTGGGCACGCACGCACACGCGCCCGGCGTGAGTTTTAAGCCACCGGGTCCGGGACACGAACCGCGGTCGACTACGTGGGAGTCCAGCGACATAGCCATTATGCTAACTGCTGGTTCCCAACACAGCTCATTTTTAAATGTACAAGTATTCATTGTTTTCTTTTTTCTCTTATAGTTGTTCAAATTCATGATAAAATAGAAGATAGTTCCGGATTTGGGAACAGCGCTATTTTTCATCTTGAGCCAGGTCTTTAAACATCGTCACTTCATCAGTTCCCTGTAGGTTAATTATTAGCACATCAGAACAATTCTCTTCAAACACTAAAAGTCGGTGGATCAGTCAACAGTTCCTGCTTTCCACACGGCTCAGAGACCTTCCCCAAACCACCAGAAGAAGGAAGTGAAAAGATCTTAAATACTGGGACCAGAACATTCCGGTCATCACAAGTCTGGCTTCCCAGTCAACATGAAGGCTCTCCTTGTTCTGGGGCTTCTGCTCCTTTCCGTCACTGTGCAGGGCAAGATCTTTGAAAGGTGTGAGTTGGCCCGAACTATGAAAAGACTTGGATTGGATGGCTACAGGGGAATCAGCCTGGCCAATTGTAAGTGTGCTTTCCTTCAGGCCTCCAGGTGGTCAGCCAGGTAGGGCTCAGCTACTGGGGGAGAGTAAGTCAGGAGAGGGGGACTGAGGGAATTGACTTTTATTGCCTTGCAGGTATGTCTACTACAACGGTGAAATGCGTCAGTTTGGTCCTTTAGACTCAGCCTTTTTGGCACCAGGGACCAGTTTTGTGAAAAAAAATTTCTCCAGAGACAGGATGAGAGGATGGTTTGGGGATGATTCAAGTACATTGCACTGATTGTGCGCTTTATTTCTATTATTATTACATTGTGATGTATAATGAAATAGTTCTACAGTTCACCACAATGCAGTGCTTGCAGCTGCTCCCCAGTGCTAGCATCAGGGCCACAGCTCCACCTCAGATCACCCAGCATTAGATTTGCACAAGAAAGCATGCAACCTAGATCGCTCGCATGCACAGTTCACGACAGGGTTTGCGCTCCTTTGAGAATCTAATGCCGCTGCGGATGTGACGGGAGGCAGAGCTCAGGCCATAATGCCAGTGATGGGGAATGGTTGTAAATGGAGATGAAGCTGCACCGGCTCACCAGCTGCTTACCTCCGGCCGTGGGGCCCAGTTCCTAGCAGGTCATGACTGGTAATGGTCCATGGCCAGGGGTTGAGGACCTCTGCTTTAATCCAAAGATCTCGGATTAAGGAATGAGGGCAGGGGAGAGAAATACCCTATACCATTCTAGCTAAGACAGGACCTGTTACACGCTTGTACTGCCACTCAGTTTGCCCGGGGTCTCAGACTCAATGGAGCAGACGGACCGACAAGAGGATACTTTGGGGGACTTGGCACAGCTCTGTCAGGGTCTTGGTATTTGATCCTAGCCATTGCTCTTTTGGAACTAGGGTTCTGAGAACCTGAAGTAATGCAGTATTTTTATCTTTATTAATTCTCCTGCCATGATACGAGATTTTTAAGAAGTATGTTGAAACTCTCCATACAGGGACAAAAACCTATTTCCTTTCTGTTACTGTTCATATTAGCATTCTTGAGACACAGAATTTTAATAATTATATGCTTTCATATAATTAACAACTATTTTCCTATTCTTAAAAGTACATTATCTTGTTTGATTAGCATTACAAAATGATTTACTTTGCCAAAGAATTCTCTTGGAGTCCTTTAACAACAAACAGTTAAAATATTTTGAAGGTAAAATCCATCTTTATACTTATAAAGTAAGTCCTTAGAAAAATAAAAATAGCTAATTAGAACGGATTTTAGTATATGGTGTAAGTCATTTGGTGTTTCTGTTTATTACTAACAATCAGTTCTTTTCAGGGATGTGTTTGGCCAAATGGGAGAGTGATTATGACACACGAGCTACAAACTACAATCCTGGAGACCAAAGCACTGATTATGGGATATTCCAGATCAACAGCCGGTACTGGTGTAACGATGGCAAAACCCCGGGAGCAGTGAACGCCTGTGGCATATCCTGCAATGGTAAGAGGGGACGACGTCTGAGGGCTGGCATGGCCCTGTCTGGTACTTACAGGAGCAGGGTTTCAATGCAAATGGAATTTGAAGCATTTGATGGAGACCTAGAAAAATTCCATCTCCACTTCTGGAAGGTTGTCATTGTCCTCCTCACAATTCCCTAAGTAAGAAATTAAAGAGCTGGTAATATAAAAGATTGTTTTTGAATATATGGAAGTATCTGCAATGACTTATTTGTCGTACACGCATCATTGGGGCTTTGTGCAGAACACCGCTATTTCTCCAGCTTCCTTTGGAGAAGTTCGCGGAAAAGTCCATGGCTCCAAATTTTTGGAAATTTTGGCGTAGCAATTATTTGATTATTTTACTTTTTACTATGAAAATGTTCCAAATATGTAGAATGTTACAGACGTTAGTATAACCAGCCATATGTTCACCGAGTACTTGAACGTTTTGCCATAGATGCTTCTTTTGACTCTCCCTACCTGTCCAGTCCACAGTCCCCTAGCCAGCCAGGATCATGGGAAGCTCGTGGGTGTTCCCAGCATGTTCAGGTTAACCCAGATCAAACTCCAGGTCTTCTCATATGGCTCTAATATCCTCATGGATGCCATATTACCTGTGTCACTGCACTTAAGCCTAAACTTACTGTACAATGTGTAAAAACTGTATAGAACTCCACTATATGAACAGTCTATAATTCATTACTCCAGCTCCTTTGTTAAGCTCTTACTGTTTCCATTTTTCCCTTTTAGAAAATTGCTGTGTGCTGACCATGTAGCTTAGTGATTAAAAGAGATAGATCCCACCATGGCCAAATGTGGTTTGAATCCCAGCTTTGGCAGCTTGAGAAAGACACTGGACACATGTGTATCCAGGCCCCAAATCCTGACAGATTAGAGAAATGGAGGAGGAGGGAGTGCAGTGTGAGCACACCCTATTGGGGGATGCTTTCTGCCTCTCTGTCTCTTTGGGAAGTACGCAAGCCCTCTGGAAATTGAAAAAAGAAAGAAAGAAAAAATTGCTATGAGAAACATTGTGCATACATCTCGGGGTATATTTCTTATTGTTTTATGGTGTTAATTTTCAAGAGTGGAATTGCTAAATGAAAAATTACTAAGCTTTTTTTCCTACTGAGTCTAATAGAAAGAAGACCTTTCATCATATTAGTTAATTATTCCAGAGCTTACACTGACTTTGGTAAAAAGAAACGAAATGCTTATTTCATGGCAAAACAAAGAGAAAATTTCTCATCATAAATATATAGACTCTTGGAAAATGATTTCTCAGTATTCTTTCCTTAGCTTGACAGAATAAAATTTTTAATAGTCAAAAGTACTCGAAATGACATATCAGTTTATTGAACCTGGACTTACTGATGCTTTGTCCAGAACAATGCCATTTATCCAGCTAACTTTTGAGAGGTTTATGGATAATTCAGTTATATGGTCCTTTTTTTTTTTTTTTTTTTTTTTTTTTTAAAGAGGATTTTGCTATAGGGTGTGTGCACTCACCAGAAAGACAAAGAGAGACAGTGAGACAGAAATTGAGAAATCCCTAGGGGGGTTGGCCATGCTACAATCCCTTCTCCTCCATTCTCCTCTCACAATCTTGGGCACGTACACACATGTTCTTGGTGTGAGTTTCAGCCACTGGGTCTAGGACTCGAACCACTGTCAAATGTATGGAAGTCCAGTGACATAGCCATTACACCAGCTGCTGGTCCCTATATAGTCCTTTTCTGATTACCTTATTTCTTTTATAAATTTTTATTTATTTTTAAAAATGTTTAGACTTTTGCCAATGGGTATATGCATACACCTGAGAGAGAGACAGGGAGAGGGAGAGGGATAAATGAGAAAGAGATGCCCACTCCATACCACAACTCCTTCTCCTCTATTCTCCTCTTGGGATCCTGGATATATGTGTATATGTGCCAGGCATGTTTTTCAAGTTGCCAGGTCTGGGACTCAAAATGCACAGTCAGTGATGTGGGATCCAGCTGCCTTAACCACCATGATTCAAGCTGGCCTTGTTTCACTTATTATTATGTAGTGTCTAAATATATAGAAAACTGTGGATATTATATAATAACCAGCCATATGTCTGCCATGCACTTTTAACAATTGTTAATGCTTTGCTACAGCTGCTTCTTCTGTATGTGTATATATACATCCCCTCTCCCATGGGATTTTAAAGTGAATTAAAAGCAATGACATTTCATTTTTATATTCTTTAGTCTGAATCTTTAAAAAATATAATTTCTATATAATTATTATTATACCTAAAACTTCTTTTATGGGTTTGTTTACTAGTAGAGAAACAAATACTTTTTAAACCTCAGATTAAAAATAGAAATAATGTGGGGAACCAGCAGTTAGCATAATGGCTATGTCGCTGGACTCCCACGTAGTCGACCGCGGTTTGCATCCCGGACCCAGTGGCTTAAAACCCACGCCAGGCGCATGTGTGTGCATGCCCAAGATCCCGAGAGGAGAATGGAGGAGAAGGGATTGCGGCATGGCCATCCCCTCTGGGGGGTGATTTCTGGCTTTCTGTCACTCTGTCTCTCTGTCTGGCGAGCACACGCACCCTATAGTGAAAAACCTCTCAAAAAAAAATTAGAAATAATGTGAAAAATTTTAGTGATTAAAATATTGTGTAGCTATTGCAAATTTGATATCAAGTTTTTAAATGTTAAAGTTCCTAGTAGAGAAGACTCATTTTAGAATATTCTTTTTTCATGCAGTCAGTTTATTTTAAAAATAGTTTCCATTATATAATCATCTGTGATCAATGAATAAAACTTACAATATGTAAGGGCCAGGCCCGTAGCACAGTTGTTTGGGTATTTAGCTACAGTACTGGAAGTAGGATCCTGAACCAACTTGAAACATGCCAGGCTCCCTCA
>NW_006159643.1:7652-9942 GCF_000334495.1 Tupaia belangeri chinensis
CCCCCTCGGCTCCCCCTCATTCACATCCTACCACTCCCCTGCCTTCTCTCAGTCCTCCGACTGGCTCGCTCTCTGCTATTTGATTTCTGAACATGGAAGTGCCCCAGAGTTCAGGCCTACAATCATCTGCTATCCTACATGTTTTTACTTATTCATTCATTTGTGTCTTCTTGATGAAATATGAGAGGTCTTCAAATATCAATAGTTAATGGAAAGTATATATGATGCAAGAAAAACTATGCATGGCTTACAGAATGTTTTCACACCAAAATAAATGAGTACTTTAGTTCCACATTTCCCAAGCTTTTAAGAGTCCCCTTGTGTAACTTCCAAATGGACAGAATGTGTTTCTGCTTATTAAAAATATTAAAATTATCTCAATCTTTCAGTAAATTTGCCAATGTGGTGCAAAGGCCTTGTGTTTTTAGTGAACCATTTGAGAATAAATTGCCAACATGGTACTAAATGGCGCTGAATTTTTCAGTGCGTAAATTCTACAAAGACGTTCTCCTATGTAAGTTCAAAACAATCATCCAAATCAGGAGATTAACACTGATACATTATTACCACCCAGTCATTGGATTCCATCCGATTTCACCAATTGTGCCAGTAAGTGCTTCATAACAAGAAGATCTAATCCAGAACCATCTGTTACATTTGGCTGTTGTCTTAGACTGTTATTCCATTGGTGACAGAAATACCTAAGACTGGGTGATATATAAAAACAGATATTGGGACCAGCAGTTGGCGTAATGGTTACATTGCTGGACTCCGACGTAGTCAACCACTGTTCAAGTCCTGGACCCAGAGGCTTAAACTCATTCTGGGCACATGTGTGTGCATGCCCAAAATCCCAAAATGAGAATGAAGAGGAAGGAGGGATTGTGGCGTGGCTATCCCTGTTGAGGGGTGATTTCTTGCTTTTTGTCTCTCCATCTCTTTGGTGAGCACATGCTCCCTATAGCAAACCCTCCCCCCAAAAAGCAAGTATTTATTCAGATTTGGAGGCCCAGGGTCCAGGGTCCGCATCTGGTAAGTTTTCCCACTGGTGAGGTACTGTTCAAAGTCTCTTCCTCTGTCTCACTTCCTCTCCTTATAAACCTACCAGAACTTAATCATGGTCCCTCCTACTATCCTCAACTTTAATTGTAATCTCTTCCCAAAGACCCCAGCTTTTGAAACCATAATTTGATCAAGTTTCACCCTTTTAATCCCATTACAATGGCTGGACACATGAATTTGGGGGGGCTCGTTTCTTCCGATGTTTTTTACTTGATTTTTATGACATTGACACTTTTATGTATTTGCTTGCTTGTTTCTAAAAACAATAACCACTTTGACACTTTTAAGTCCACAGACTGGTTTCGTTGTAGAATGGCCTTAAGGTTTTTCTGATGTTCAGCTGATTCGATTAGGTGTTGCCTCCTTGGCAGGAATATCACAGAGGTGATGCTTTTCTCACTGCATCCTCTAGGTGGCATGCAGTCTTGATTTGTCCCGTTAATTACTGATGATGTTCACATGGATCACTTGATGAAGGTGATGTCGAAACAGAAACACCTCCATCTTTGAACTTTAGGCTTGTGTCCTCCTTTTTCCCAGTGTAAGTAGAGTGATTATTAGTCTTGCTGTCTTCACTAACTAGCCCAAAACCTTTTGTTCAGCTGTTCCTTAGCAATGTAACTACCAATCACTGGACCCCTGCCTGGAGCCATGGGGAACATTAAACAAAGGTCTGGAGAGTGCCCTTAGAAATAACCTGCCTGATTCGGCTTCTGTAACTGCTTTCACATGGGAACCCCACTCCGTTCCTCCTCACCCCCTCCTCAGTGTCCACTGAAATTACCACATCAACCCAGAATTGGTAGTGATCTTTGCCTTTATAAGCACTCCTCTCCTTTCACTCAGGGTTGTGTGGTTTTGAGAGACACGAGTCCCCCGTGTGCCGCAGGCTTAGTACACTGCAATAAATTTGACTATGTCTGGATGTTCTCTTATTAGACCATAACAATATCTGTTATAGGAGGCAAGCAAAGTAACATTAAGACTTTTTTTTTTTTTTTTTTTAGCGAACTTTTACTATATGCATTTATTTATTATTTCAGTATGGACACACAATTCCATTTTACTCAAATTAAAATGAGCATTACTTATTCTTATTACTTGAGTTTACATTATATCTGATTTGACCAGTGAGCTCCTGCAAGCTGCCTTCTTTTTTTGAAAGTTTTTGACATAGGCTGTGTGCACTGGCTAGACAGAGAAAGAGAGACAGAGACAGAGGGAAAGA
>NW_006159643.1:10857-18963 GCF_000334495.1 Tupaia belangeri chinensis
CCCCCTCGGCTCCCCCTCATTCACATCCTACCACTCCCCTGCCTTCTCTCAGTCCTCCGACTGGCTCGCTCTCTGCTATTTGATTTCTGAACATGGAAGTGCCCCAGAGTTCAGGCCTACAATCATCTGCTATCCTACATGTTTTTACTTATTCATTCATTTGTGTCTTCTTGATGAAATATGAGAGGTCTTCAAATATCAATAGTTAATGGAAAGTATATATGATGCAAGAAAAACTATGCATGGCTTACAGAATGTTTTCACACCAAAATAAATGAGCACTTTAGTTCCACATTTCCCAAGCTTTTAAGAGTCCCCTTGTGTAACTTCCAAATGGACAGAATGTGTTTCTGCCTATTAAAAATATTAAAATAATCTCAATCTTTCAGTAAATTTGCCAATGTGGTGCAAAGGCCTTGTGTTTTTAGTGAACCATTTGAGAATAAATTGCCAACATGGTACTAAATGGCGCTGAATTTTTCAGTGCGTAAATTCTACAAAGACGTTCTCCTATGTAAGTTCAAAACAATCATCCAAATCAGGAGATTAACACTGATACATTATTACCACCCAGTCATTGGATTCCATCCGATTTCACCAATTGTGCCAGTAAGTGCTTCATAACAAGAAGATCTAATCCAGAACCATCTGTTACATTTGGCTGTTGTCTTAGACTGTTATTCCATTGGTGACAGAAATACCTAAGACTGGGTGATATATAAAAACAGATATTGGGACCAGCAGTTGGCGTAATGGTTACATTGCTGGACTCCGACGTAGTCAACCACTGTTCAAGTCCTGGACCCAGAGGCTTAAACTCATTCTGGGCACATGTGTGTGCATGCCCAAAATCCCAAAATGAGAATGAAGAGGAAGGAGGGATTGTGGCGTGGCTATCCCTGTTGAGGGGTGATTTCTTGCTTTTTGTCTCTCCATCTCTTTGGTGAGCACATGCTCCCTATAGCAAACCCTCCCCCCAAAAAGCAAGTATTTATTCAGATTTGGAGGCCCAGGGTCCAGGGTCCGCATCTGGTAAGTTTTCCCACTGGTGAGGTACTGTTCAAAGTCTCTTCCTCTGTCTCACTTCCTCTCCTTATAAACCTACCAGAACTTAATCATGGTCCCTCCTACTATCCTCAACTTTAATTGTAATCTCTTCCCAAAGACCCCAGCTTTTGAAACCATAATTTGATCAAGTTTCACCCTTTTAATCCCATTACAATGGCTGGACACATGAATTTGGGGGGGCTCGTTTCTTCCGATGTTTTTTACTTGATTTTTATGACATTGACACTTTTATGTATTTGCTTGCTTGTTTCTAAAAACAATAACCACTTTGACACTTTTAAGTCCACAGACTGGTTTCGTTGTAGAATGGCCTTAAGGTTTTTCTGATGTTCAGCTGATTCGATTAGGTGTTGCCTCCTTGGCAGGAATATCACAGAGGTGATGCTTTTCTCACTGCATCCTCTAGGTGGCATGCAGTCTTGATTTGTCCCGTTAATTACTGATGATGTTCACATGGATCACTTGATGAAGGTGATGTCGAAACAGAAACACCTCCATCTTTGAACTTTAGGCTTGTGTCCTCCTTTTTCCCAGTGTAAGTAGAGTGATTATTAGTCTTGCTGTCTTCACTAACTAGCCCAAAACCTTTTGTTCAGCTGTTCCTTAGCAATGTAACTACCAATCACTGGACCCCTGCCTGGAGCCATGGGGAACATTAAACAAAGGTCTGGAGAGTGCCCTTAGAAATAACCTGCCTGATTCGGCTTCTGTAACTGCTTTCACATGGGAACCCCACTCCGTTCCTCCTCACCCCCTCCTCAGTGTCCACTGAAATTACCACATCAACCCAGAATTGGTAGTGATCTTTGCCTTTATAAGCACTCCTCTCCTTTCACTCAGGGTTGTGTGGTTTTGAGAGACACGAGTCCCCCGTGTGCCGCAGGCTTAGTACA
This sequence comes from Tupaia belangeri chinensis, assembly GCF_000334495.1. Classification (NCBI taxonomy): domain Eukaryota; kingdom Metazoa; phylum Chordata; class Mammalia; order Scandentia; family Tupaiidae; genus Tupaia; species Tupaia belangeri. The sequence continues at coordinate 12,819 of NW_006159643.1, forward strand.
CTGCAATAAATTTGACTATGTCTGGATGTTCTCTTATTAGACCATAACAATATCTGTTATAGGAGGCAAGCAAAGTAACATTAAGACTGTTTTTTTTTTTTTTTTTTTAGCGAACTTTTACTATATGCATTTATTTATTATTTCAGTATGGACACACAATTCCATTTTACTCAAATTAAAATGAGCATTACTTATTCTTATTACTTGAGTTTACATTATATCTGATTTGACCAGTGAGCTCCTGCAAGCTGCCTTCTTTTTTTGAAAGTTTTTGACATAGGCTGTGTGCACTGGCTAGACAGAGAAAGAGAGACAGAGACAGAGGAAAAGAGAAATCCCTCCCCAGGAGGGCTGGCCACACCACAATCCTTTCTCCTCCATTCTGCTCCTGGGATTTTGTGCAGACATGCACACATATCTGGCATTATTTTCAAGCCTCTAGGTCTGGGATTCAAACCATGGTCAACTGTCCCGGCCTGCGGGAACTTATCGGGCAGGGAAACTCGAGGGAGGGGGCGGAGGTCTGGAACCGGCGCAGTGTCTCAACACGGGAGCGAAAGAAGTATCACAGCTCACACAGTGTCACAGCTCTTGATGGTATGAAGGTTTCGCTCATTTATTGAGGGCTAGAGCACTTTCTTATATACACAAGGCAGAGGGAGGTAGGCGGGGTTTACAGCGGACCTAATTGAGGACCTGTCAGTTCTGTCTGAACCAGGAGGTCTGCGTTCCTGGTGTCTGTGTCAAGGTCGCACCGGCCATTTTAAGCAGTGAAGGTCATGGCAGCCATTTTGATGTGGGCGGCTCCCCACAGTCAACCATGTGAGAGTCCAACACCTTCACCATTATGCCATCTGCTGCTCTTGCAAGCTGCCTTCTGTGTTCTCGTGACAGGTTCTGTCATTCTTTGAGCATTTTCTTATTTTCTGATACAAGACATCCCAAGGTCCATCTTGTTCTCTCCTTGCTCCTGTCCTACAACAGCCGTTGACTGCTATAAGGAGCCCTGATTGCTCATAGTGGACACTGGTATTGTAAAAACAAGATCTGGCACCAGGGTGTCACTGTTCCTAAGCTCCATCAGTGAACACAGAGCATGTATGTATTTACACTATCTATTTACATTGAAAATGAGGAATTCACACCAATAACTCCAATTCTAATCTCGTACCACAGAGTTCATTTCTGTTTTCTCCTTTTCCGTGTTTTAACTCCCTTCCCTGACATTGCAAAACCTGGCATTCCTCATACTTGCTACCCTTAAATTGTTTCCTTAGCACATTGAGTAGCTGACGGAATTGCTTGCGTGTAACCCACCTCCCAACACTGCCACACACGATCATACCATCTAAACCCCTCAGTGTGGTTTCAAAGCTCAGAGGAGCTTCCTTGCCCTCCACCTGGAAGCCACTTTACCATGTTACAGACCATGCTGCCCCACTGTTCTGACAGGAAGGAGGGCAGAAATTATTTTAATTGCTGAAGGATACATCACTCACCAGAGATAGAGGAAGATAGGGAGGGTGAGACAGCACCCTCCCCCTAGTGGGGGCATGGTCACACCACAATTCCTTCTCCTCCATTAATTTATCCTGTAGGGATTTGGGGCATGCATGCACTTGTGCTCGGCATGTTTTTCAAGCTGCTGGGGATGGGATTTGAAACACAGGGTTGACCACACAGGATCCAGTTCACTTAACTACCAGGGCACAGGAAGAACAAGGTTAGAAATTTTTTTTAATTTACATTTTTTAATACATTCAATCACATTATTTAGCTTACAAGGTGATCATTTCAATATGTGAACATTTCTCCCTGGTCCAGTTGATCAAAATATAACAACACTACCTCCCTGTCTCAACAATGCTGTCTTCGTATCCCTCCTCCAAATGTTTTTCCCCAGGCCCCACTCCTCCTCACACGCCACATTTGGCATTCACACCCATCTCTTGTGTTTGTACATCCTTTACTCCATCAGTTTCAGTTATAGAGTGCAGACAATCGGTATATATTAAGTGGGGACATACAGTGTCTCTCCTTCATAGCCTGGCTTGCTTCAGTCAGCAGTAAATCTTCCATATTCTTCCACGTTCTGTCAAAAGCCAGGGATTTGTTGTTTTTAATGGCTGAATAGTATTCCATAGAGTATATGTGCCACAGTTTTTCAATCCATTCATCCATACGGAGGCATTTGGGTTGGTTCCATGTCTTAGCAATCGTGAAAAGTGCTGCAATATACCTCGATGTTCAAGCATTTTTCCAATGAAGAGTTCTTCTATCCTTTGGGTAGATGCCAAGAAAAGGGATTGCTGGATCATATGGTAGTTCTATTTGTAGATTTTGAGGAATCTCCAAATTGTTCTCCACAGTGGCTGGACTAATTTACATTCAAACCAGCAGTGTAAGAGAGTTACCCTTTCACCACACCGCTGCCAACACGCATCATTTTTTTTTTTTAATCTTAGACATTTTTTCATATGCCTTCTGGTTATTTGTATGTCATCTTTAGTGAGTTTTTTTTTTTCAGCTCATTCTCCCATCTTTTAATAGGGGGCTATTCGTATGTCATCTTTAGTGAGTGTTTTTCTCAACTCCTTCTCCCATCTTTTAATAGGGTTGATCACCTTTTCTCCAAACAGCTTTTTTAGGAGGCTAGAAATTTTAGACTTTTTTTGTTTCCATATTTCAAACACTAAAAGCGTGATTGGAACGTGATACACACTCAATAATAATAGTTGCTTCAATAAATCTCTTGCTAATTATTTAGCATATGCATTCCATGTTGAGCATTCTAAGATTTTTCTTATTCTTCAAGCCAACATGATTCCAGTACAACAGCTCCAGGAATTTCAAATCATCTCAAGTATGTAAATGTAGTGCGTAACCAGCCATGGGAAGGCAGCAGGGACAGAAATGAGACAGATCCAGGAAATGCCAGGGAGTACAAAACACAGACTGCCGAATGAAACAGCCAGACATTGGCAAAAGCCGACTAATAAGGAAAAACAATGTTGGAGATTTTGTTGTAGTATTTTGGATAAGCTTTTCTGGACTATACCAATGGTTTTTAGTATAATTAAGCTACCAAACCAAATTTCTACTCATATTCTGAGAACCGAATAAATATTTGACTATTTTTAAAAGAAGTTCAATTTTTTTTTTTTTTTTTGGAGAAATTTTTTGCTACAGGGTGTGTGTGCTTGCCAGAAAGACAGAGAGAGACAGAGAGACAGAAAGCGAGAAATCACCTCCCCAGGGGGGGATGGCCACACTACAATCCCTTCTCCTCTATTCTCCTCTCAGGATCTTGGGGACGCACACACAAGCGCGCAGTGTGAGTTTAAGCCACTGAGTCTGGAATTTGAACCACAGTCGACTACATGGGAGTCCAGCGACATAGCCATTATACCAACTGCTGGTCCCAAGAAGTTCAATTTTTATGTTGCTTGAAATGAAGAGTATGATATTCCATACGAGAACTGAGTTCTTCATGTGGCACTGTTTTTTGTTTTTTGGTTTTTTGTTTTTTTTTTTTTTTTTTTTGGGGGGTTTTTTCTTTTGGGGGGGGTGGCTCGACAGAGAGCGACTGAGAGACAGAAAGCGAGAAATCACCCCCCCAGGGGGGATGGCCACGCTGCAATCCCTTCTCCTCCATTCTCCTCTTGGGATCTTGGGCAAACACGCACACGCGCCCTGCGTGAGTTTTAAGCCACCAGGTCTGGGACGCAAACCACAGTTGACTACATGGGAGTCCAGCAACATAGCCATTATGCTAACTGCTGGTCCCATGTGGCACTAATTATAACTAAGCCTTCAGGCCATTTCTTGCACTTCGAGTTAGCCGATTCATTTAAGAAATATTTTCTTTTCTTTTTTTAAAGAATTATTTATTTAATTTTATTTATTTTTTAAAGAGAGGTTTGTTTGTTTGTTTGTTTAGAGAGAGATTTTGATATAGGGCATGTGCACTTACCAGAAAGATAGAGAGAAACAGGGAGACAGAAAGAGCTAAATCACCCTCCTCCGCCCCCCAGAGGAGATACCCACACTGCTTTACCTTCTCCTCCATTCTCCTCTTGGGCTCTTGGGCATGCACGCACATGCACCTGGTGTGAGTTTTAAGCTACTAGGTCCAGGACTCACACCACAGTCAACTACATGGAAGGTCCAATGACGTAACTATTACCCCATCTGCTGGTCCCTAGAGAGAGATTTTTTTTTGCTATAGCTGCATGCACTCACTGGAGTGACAGAGACAGAGAGACAGAAAGCAAGAAATCACCCCACATGGGGGGATGGCTGAGCCACAATCCCTTCTCCTTCATTCTCCTCCCTGGGTCTTGAGCATGCATGCACATGTACCCAGCATGAATTTCCCTGCAAGAACTGGGACTTGAACCACGGTTGACTAAATGGGAGTCCAGCAATGTAACCATTACACCATCTGCTGGTCCCATAATTTTATTTATTTTTATTTATTATTATTTTAATTCACCAGAGAGAAAGAGAGAGAAAGTGAGAAAGCAAGCAGTCAGTTCCAGAACTCAAACCACCTGGGAATGCAGCACCCCAACCATCATGCCATCTGCTGACTTAAAAGCTGATAAATGAGATTACTAAAAATTATTATCTGAAGTGACTTTCTACTTTTTTTAGCTTAATATTATTTACCTCCATGTTTTTTAAAAAAAATTTTTAAACAATTAATTTATTTATATTTGTTTAATTTAAATTTGACCAGATAGGGACAGAGAAAGAGAGAAAGAGGGAAAGTGAGAAAGCAAGCTGCCAGGTCCAAGACTTGAACTACAGTCAGCCATGTGGGAGTCCATGTCCTTAACCACCACACCACCTGCCAGCTCCCCTCTATGCTTTTAAATATTAGGCTTATGTTGTTCCTTTGTGTCTTCTCCATTTTAGGATACTGACTTCCCACAGAGAAGTTAAAAATGAAGCACTCTTTCTCCCCTATTTCTCCCATTCTGTCACACATGGCAACTTTCTCCAAAGCTCACGGTTCCAAATGTAATTTTTTATTAGATCAACATTCAATATATAAATACATATTCATAAAGACAATTACTTTCAGGGCCGGCAGGTGGCTTGGTGGTTAAGACATTGAACTCCCACGTGGCCGACCGCCGTTTGAGTCCCAGACTCAGTGGCTTGCTTTCTCACTTTTTCTCTTTCTCTCTGGACAAATAAAACAAACAACAACAAAAACACTAATAACAAAAAAGTTAAATATTTTTTTAAAAAGACAGTTACTTTCTTTTTTTAAAAAAGAGGACACATGTGTACCCCATGGAGTACATTCATATCACAATTCTTTTTCCTCTATTTCTCCATCCCATCAGAATTTGGGGCACTCACACATGCGCATGTGCACACCTGGTGTATTTTCAGACAGCTGGGGCTGGGATTTGAACTATAGTCAGCCATATGGGGAGGCCCCCTCTACTTTCTTTTCTGTTACCAGGTTTTGTGGGATCATTAAAATTTTCCACAGCAGCTGTGTCATTTTACATGATACAATGCGTGAGGATTTCAGCACAGCCAGATATCAACTCCTGCATCTCCCCCCAACCCCAGCTTTTTTTCTGGTAACAGCCATCCTGATGGGTATGAAGTAGGACCTCATTGTCACCAGAAACTTTTAATACCACTCATCTTTAGTGAGTTCCAAGCATTTAACTCAGTTTTCATTCAATTCTTTGCACTCACATTTCACTGTTTATATCATTTTAAGTTTTGAAATCACAAGACAAAGTATTCTTAACATAGTTTAGAAACCAGGACCAGCAATGGCAAAATGGTTGCGTCACTGGACTCCCACATAGTTGACCACAGTTTGAGTTCTAGACCCAGTGGCTTAAAACTCATGCCAGGTGCATGTGCATGTGTGCCCAAAATCCTGAGAGGAGAGTGGAGGAAAAAGGACTATGGCACGGCCATCCCCCCTGGGGTGTGATTTCTTACTTTCTGTCTCTCTCTGTCTCTCTGGTGAGCATGCACACCCTCTAGCAAAAATCTCTCTCAAAAACAAAAATACACAACTGAGTCTGAGAGTCATAACTCAATTTGTAGGAGCCCAAGTTCTTGGATATGTATATTATGTGACTAAGTGAGTTTTATAGAAAGAGTG
>NW_006159643.1:18988-20645 GCF_000334495.1 Tupaia belangeri chinensis
TGGTAAAGAGCTGAGGGCTTTTAGAGAATCAATATTTTCTTACTGAATAGTATAAAAGCTTGCTCCTGAAAGTGGTGTATAGACGAGCAACCTTGGCATCACCCAGCATGGGACCTGGTTAAAAATACCCAACTCTAGTTCTATGGAACCAAGATCTGCCATTGAACAAGAATCCCAGGTGATTTGTATGTGAATCCTTATGTGATTTGATATGTGAATATTGAGAAATTATGCTTTAAAACTATTTTTCAATGCTACCTGTTATTTTAACATGCACCACAATTTTAACCAGTTCTTGTCATTGTATATTAAGGATATTTCACTAGATTGTCAACTAGTACTAAAGATATTGAAATAAATTTTCTTTTCTTTTTTCTTTTTTTTTCTTTTTAGAGGTTTTTGCTGTAGGGCGCGAGTGCTCGCCAGACAGAGAGAGACAGAGAGACAGAAAGTGAGAAATCATCCCCCAGAGGGGATGGCCATGCCGCAATCCCTTCTCCTCTGTTCTCCTCCTGGGATCTTGGACACACACGCACACGTGCCCGGCGTGAGTTTAAGCCACCGGGTCCGGGATGCAAACCGCAGTCGACTACGTGGGAGTCCAGCGACATAGCCATTACGCTAACTGCTGGTCCCTTTCCTTTTTATAAAAGAATATTTAATTTCATTTTTAAATTTTTTTCTCAATTTGACTAGAGAGAGACAGAGAGAAAGAGAAAGTGAGAAAACAAGTCCCTAAGCCTGGGCTGAAATTGCAGTTGGCCATTTGGGAATCCAAGCCTTAACCACCATACACCTGCCAATCCCCAAGTGAATTTTCTTTTAAGTAAATCTTAGCACAAATCTCTTTTCAAAAAAGTAGTTTCTTGGAGTACTTTATTCAGAGTATGAGCATTTGAAGTTTTTGATACATTAAATTGTCCTTTGTTTACTTTTACCTCAGCAAAAGGCAAAACCCTCACCTCATATGAAAATGCATATTTGTCAATGTGCTTTTCTTTTCTTTCTTTTTTTTTCTTTTTGCCAGAAAGACAGAGAGAGACAGAGAGACAGAAAGCGAGAAGTCACCCCCCATGGGGGATGGCCACACCACAATCTGTTCTCCTCCATTCTCCTCAGGATCTTGGGTACATACACACACACGCGCTTGGCATGAGTTTAAGCCACCGGGTCCGGGACTCAAACTGCGGTGGACTATGTGGGAGTCCAGCGACATAGCCATTATGCTAACTGCTGGTTCCGTGTCCATGTGCTTTTCAATAAGGGGTACTTAAAAAAAAAAAAAACTGTCAAGTTGAGGTGTGAAAAGTAGTATCTTATTAAAAATATTTTGTAATTTTTATAATGGCTGAAAAATTTTAAATCTTAACAGAATGCTGCCATCTTGTGATAGGTATACATACAACATAAACAGGTAAGTGGTGATCCTCCGTTTCCACTTTATTATTGAGGAATCAGGTCAGTAATATATTCAGGTCTCAAGTAATAAAACCAGTCAAGGGAAGACCCAAGTACTGAAAGAGCTAATCCAAGGCCAAGAAAAATCTGAGTCTTTTCTAATCCATAGTCTTCGCTATGTCACGGTGGAACAGTCAGCTGAGAAGCTGAGAATGAACCTACCACTGCTGCTCTGCTCCTAGTGCCACTGCCCCCCCCC
>NW_006159643.1:20667-77919 GCF_000334495.1 Tupaia belangeri chinensis
TATTTTTCATTTCTGTTCTTTTTTTTTTTTTAAGAGAGATTTTTGCAATAGGCCACGTGCACTCACTAGAGAGACAGACAAAAAGTACCCCCCAGGGGAATGGCCCACGCTGCAATCCCTTCTCCTCCATTTTCCTCTCAGGATTTTGGGCACGCATGCACCTGGTGTGAGTTTTAAGCCTCTGGGTCTGGGACTTGAACCATAGTCTACTACATGGGAGTCCAGCAACATAGCTGGTCCCTCATTTCTGTTCTTAAACTAAAAATATTTCTAGATTCACTCCATGCACATATTGCGTCACTTAAAAGAAAAATATTTCGTACTTTTATGCAATGAAGGTAATAAGCATGATAGAGCATTACTTTAATTACAGAGTTCATTTAACATTTCTTTGAAGAACTCTACAGGTTCCTAATATTCTGAATAGCAATCCCTGTGGTAGCTGTGAGAGAATGGGATTAATTTTACTCAGCTGTATAATGCCATGGGGTTTCTTTTGTTTGTAGCCTAGGTGAAAGCTTATCTTTTTAAGCATTTCAATGTCTACTTTGTGCATGTGAGACTCAGGGAGGGGTTACAATGTCATGGAATATTCCTTCTGTCCTTCACAAACCAGGAAATAACATTTCCACGAAATCAATACTCAATATGACTGTAATCATCTGAGCATGTGCGCACACACCCACACACAGCGCTGGCTGTCTGGAAGAAAGGAATTAAAGGTGTGAATATGCGTTGGCCGTGTTCCCATGTATTATTCCATGTAAGCATCAAAACATTCCTTTCAAGGCTCTTCATTTTACAGGTGAAGAAACACATTTAAAAACATACAACTAGCAAATCAGTGATCTATTTTATCTTTATCTACAGGAGTCAGAGAACCGACCTAGAAAATGGACCAATAATGACCACTAGGACCAATTCTAGTGGTCATTAGTTGCAGATGCTGTGAAAGAATCTACAGATAAATGATTAGGATGAAAAGCTCAGCAAGATCAATAAAGGCAAAATCATTTTAGAGGTCAGATATAATGTAGCTAGCGTTAAACTTAATAAATATGTGTAATGTGGCCAGCTACCGTGGCACAACAGGAATGCACCCGATGCTGCAATGCGGAGGAAGGTCTTGGTTTCATCGCCAAGGTCTCTCTGCATGAATGCCCATGATCCCGGCTGGCTGAGGGATATATATTGCAGGGTTGTACGCAATACCCTGTTCAAGGTGCCTCCATCCCTACCCTCCTCTGTTTCTGTATCTATCTCTGTCTCCCTCTCATGGAAGAAATTCATTTTTAAAAATACATCTTCTTTGTAGAAGAGTTTCCATTGTTATTGGAAAAGTTGTGAGCTTCAAAGAGAGCCTGGTAATGCACTGCTCACCAGAAGCTGGTTTCCACATGGGGTTCCTACTCAGCTGGCCTGAAACACAATGGGCATAAGTGTGAGTGCCCAAGGACCATCAGGAGGAAGGGGCCGCAGCGACTGTGAAAGGATGAACAAGTTCAACGCCTTGAAAGATGATGACAATGGGGCCCATGATCAGAATGAATAAAACAGCACACAGAAAGGTGGTGAGAAGGAAAAATTGGACTGGGGCAAGAATCAGAGCAGTAGCAAGAGGAAAGCTGTCACCCCTGGACCAACAGAGCATCCCCTGCATGTACAATTACGCTCTGGGACTCTAGGAGGACCCCCAGCCACCCCGCAAGTTCACAGAGCTATGAACAAAGCAGGTCAACCCTTCACAGCGGAGCAGTTCCGGAGGTTTTATAGCCACATGTCATGTCCTGGGGACCTGACAGACCACAGTGACTTTCATCTCTTCAAAGAAGGATTTAAACCCGTGTGAGAGGAAGATGCAATAAAAATGGTGGCAAGAGGATTATCTGCCTGTGGAAGGGCTTGGCCTCCCATTTGCTGGGAGAACCATCCTGGCTGTCTCGGGGGAACAGTTCATGGTGGAGGAGAGGATCTGTAGGGCTGTGATCTCTGTCCGCTTTCAGGAGGACATACTTTTAATTTGGAATCAGACTGCCCGCAACCAAGCTACACAGCCCGAATCCAGAATAGGCTTCGGCAAGGGCTTAACCTACCTCCCAACACCATTATGGAATACAGAACTCACGCTGACAGCATCAACATGCCAGGCAGGCTGGGCCCCCACAGGCTCCTTCTTCAAAACCTCTGGAAGCCACATCCCTCTCTGGATGGAGCTGGCATCATCCGTCTCTTGTCCAGCTGGCGTGCTACCTGGAAGATGCTTCCGTCCTGGACGAGAGGAAGTGGAAGAGCATTTATGTGTTAGGAACAGGCGGGCATGCAGCAGCTACAACAGCTGAGGTCACTTAATAAATGGCGCTAAACTGAAACAACAGCGAAGGAAAGTCCACGTCATTTGTTTCAGAATAAGAGAAAGAGAAACCAATGCTCTCTGAGGAGTTTTGACCAGAAATGGAAGGGAGAGAGCTGTCTTCCTCTGAGATGAAGAGGACTGGAGAGTGGGACCTTCTTTTGCAGAGGTAGGAATAAAAAAAATCATGTTGGATAATGTTATGTTTGAGAAAACGATTAGACCATCAAGTGGTGACATCAAGTAGTCACTCAAATTTCTTGAATTCAAGGTCAATGTCAGGGCTAAAGATACGGTTGTGGGGTGCGTAGGTGTATAAGTAGACTTAAAGCAGGAAATCAGATAGGATCACTAAGAGAATGACAGTGGGTAAGGAAAAAACGTCAAGCCACTGAATCACAGGACATGTCTATATTTAAAGTTAGAGATGGAAGTTATTCAATGAAGAGAAATGAGAGGGAGTAGCCTGTGAATAAGAGTCAAAAAGAGAAGCAAATTGTTTTGAAAAGGAAAGGAAAACAAAGAGAAGAAAGTAAAAAGAAAAAAAAAAAGAAGAAAGAAAGAAAAAAACAAGAAAAATAATAGGCAGTGTCCCAGAATTAAGTTTTACAAAAGAAAGAGTAATGGGAACCAGCAGTTAGCATAATGGCTATGTCGCTGGATTCCCATGTAGTTGACCGTGGTTTGCGTCCTGGACCTGGTGACTTAAAACTCACGCCGGGCGCGTGTGCGTGCGTGCCCAAGATCCCAAGAGGAGAATGGAGAAGGGATTGCGGCGTGACCATCCCCCCTGGGGGGTGATTTCTCGCTTTCTGTCTCTATGTCTCTCTCTGTCTGTCTGGCGAGTGCACGTGCCCTATAGCGAAAACCTCTCAAAAAAAAAATTAAAAAGAAAGAAAAAAAAGAAAGAGTGATGAAATGTGTCACCTGCTACTGAGGAATTGAAAAGAATGAAGGCGGAATGGACTGTTTGATTTGACAGTCAGGCTGATCAGTTATGGGAGTAGTGTGATCTCCTCGGAGTGGTGAGGACAAAAAAGGATGCTTCAAGTGAATTCTGGAGAGAGTGATGGGGAGGAAGTGGAAATAGTCTTTGAAAGTATTGTTGGGACCACCAGGTGGTATAGTGGTTAAGGACTGGACTTCCACGTGGTCAACCGCGGTTCAAGTCCCAGACCCAGCAGCTTGAAACACACTGGATACATGTGGGTGCATATCTAAAATCCTGAGAGGAGAATGGAGGAGAAGGGATTGTGGTGTGGTTATCCCCCCGGGGGGGATGATTTCTCTCTTTCTGTCTCTCTGGTGAGTGCTTGTACCCTATAGCAAAAAAAAAAGCTCTAAAAAAAAAAAATACTTGGGGGGCAGCAGATGGCATAATGGTCACGTTGCTGGACTCCATCATAGTCGACCATTGTTCAAGTCTTGGACCTGGAGACTTAAAACTCACATCAGGTGCATGTGTGCCCAACATCCAGAGAGGAGAATGGAGAAGAGTTCACAGTGTGGCTATCCCCCCCTTGGCGGGGGGGATTTCTTGCTTTCTCTCTCTCTGGTAAGCACATGCACCCTATAACAAAAAAAAATCTCTCAAAAAAAAAAAAAAAAGAGTATTGTTATAGGACATTAACAGTATGGGGGAACAGGAAGACCTAGACCCTCTGTTTTCCATACAAAATGGAATTTAACAATGCTACACAGACCAAATACTGCTGAGAGAAGTACAGGTGTCAGTTAAATGCTTCTATAGCACACGCAGGTCCAAACTGCCTAAGAAAACCCATGCACGATCCTTTGCTGAATCTCCCAACCCCACAGGTTGCAACTGAGAAAATTTCAACTACTGGCTCTCTCCTAGGGAGAGAAAGGAGGTCGGACATGTGTTCAGCATTCTGACTTTTAGCGGACTAAGGGACTGCTATTTGTCTTGTCTGAATCCAAGCACTAACACGGACAGAGAGCAGGGTTGAGGACTCTTAAGAACCCGGGTGCATGCGTGCCCAAGATCCTGGGGGGAGAATGGAAGAGAAGGGGTTGCAGCCTGGCCATTCCCCCTGGGAGATGATTTCTGCTTTCCCTTTTCAATGTCTGTGTATCTCTCTCTCTCTCTCGTTCTCTCCCTCTCTCTCGCGAGCGCATTCGCCCTAAGGCAAAAACCTCTAGATGGGGGAAAAAAAAGGACTAAGACAATTAAAAATTCAACAGGATCTGCAGTACCACAGCAAACACGAGACGACGCTTCAGTACTGCAGATCACTTCAGAACTAGCGCGGTCACAGAACTGCAGACAGATACACCAGGGGGCGCTCCCGAGTAGAAACCGACAAACCTTTTCAATGAAATTACACCCAAGCCTGGAGAGCATGCATTCCCAGAAAAAGCCCGAGAAGCTTCCTTCAGAATCTATAGCCAGGCGGAGTGCAGAAAGTTCTCGCCATATATTTAAAAAAGCAGCCCATAATATCTGGGAAAAGTGGCTGGCCTTCAATGCTGAATTCCAACCAAAATAAACAAGCAAACAAAAACGAGACATACAAAAAACGTGAAAAACGATGTATTTAAAGGCACAAATTAAATCTCTAGAATCAGACCTGCAGAAACCGGTGTATGTGTCTTCCAGACAAGTAATGTAATGCCATCATCATCAGAAGGGTACTTAATGGATTAAAAGTGAGCACAGAAACCTAAATGGAATCAGGACAAGGTTGCATGAACGAACTGAGAATATTGACAGAGACAGAAACGATAAAAAGGAGCCATGCAGAAATCCTGAAACTGACAAATACAATAACCGAGTCGAAAAATTCTCTAGAAGTATTAAATGGAAACCTTGACAGGGAGAAGAAAGAGTTTGTGAACTGAAAAACAGAACTTTGGAAACAACCAAGGCAGTAGAGAAAAATAATGAAGGAAAATGAAGAGAGCCTAAGGAACTGACAGGACACCATCAAGAATACTGTACATGTCATAGAGACGTGAGAAGAAAAAGAAAGAAAGGGGCCTGGAACCTATTGAAGAGGCACGCCTGAGAACTGCCCAAATCCAAGAGAAATGGACATGTAAATGAAAGAAACTAGACAAACTCACGAGCACCTCCCTCCCAGACACGAGGATGAAAAGTTGTCTGTTGAGGATCAAGTGTACTGTACTATCCTTTGACTTGATTGACAAGCAATGCCTGTGTGCTTTGAAAAACCACATTGTATGTTGTAAAGAGGTACAATGATTAAATGTAAATTAGAAAGAAAACTTACACTAGGATAAATTCAAAGAGAACCACACCAAGACGAATTGGTGTAATCAAATTGTAATCAAGTTGTCAAAGGCACAAACAGAATGTTGAAACCAGTGAAAAAAGCAACTATTGCATACAAGAGAGCTCCTATTAGATTATCTCAAAAGATCTCTGCAGAAAACTTGCAGACTAGAGAACAAACCTGCCAACCAAGAATACGACTTATGGCAAAACTGTCCTTCAAAAACAGAGGAGAAATCAAGACGTTCCCAAATAAACAACAGGAATTAATCACCACTACACCAGCTTGCAAGAAATGCTAAAGGGAGTCCTTCAAGTTGAAGAGAAAAGATAATAAACAGCAATACAAAATCACAGGAAATATCATGCTCTCTGATAAAGGTAAATATTTAGGCATATATACAATCCTATAATATTGTAGCATAGGTATATAAATCATACTTAAATTTAGTATAGACTTTTTAAAAAGCATACAACATAATTACAAATCACTACTACTTTCCTTCTCTCTCTCTCTTTGTGTCTCTTTCTGGTCAAATTAAAAATAAATAAATAGGGAACCAGCAGTTAGCGTAATGGCTACGTCGCTGGACTCCCACGTAGTCGACCGCGGTTCGCGTCCCAGACCCAGTGGCTTAAAACTCACACCAGGCGCGTGTGCGTGCCTGCCCAAGATCCCGAGAGGAGAATGGAGGAGAAGGGATTGTGGTGTGACCCTCCCCCCAGGGGGTGATTTCCTGCTTTCTGTTTCTATGTCTCTCTCTGTCTGTCTGGCAAGTGCAAAAGAGAGAGAAGCAGGGTCTAGTTCACCACCCAGAGATTCTGGATTGCCATATGATTTGCTTTGACCACTGGGATATTAACATATATGACACAACCAGAAGTTTGAAAGATACTTGTACATTAGGGATTGAGCTCTTACTACTCTTGGAAATCTGCTACCATATGGACAAATCTAGATTAGCCTCCTGAATGATGAGAAAACCATTTGCCCCCTGTGGATGCTCCCTGCCCACTGCCAGACATATAAGTGAGGCTGTTAGATCTTCAGCTGCCAATCAGCCATAACTATAGACATGTAAGAGCCCAGCTGGGAACAGCCGAGCTGGCCAGACCACGAGAACTGCCTCGTTCATCTGCTGAATCATAAGCAATACAAATTATTTTTATTTTAAACCATTACTTTGGGGAATGATAAACAGCAGACTGAGAATCTATTCAAATGGGAAATCAATTTTATTTAGAATATTGTAAGGCTCCAAATGTGCATAAATGGGAGATTGGTTAAATCAGCTATAGTACATCCAAATAACAACAAAAACAGGAAGACGCACTGACATAGCTGTTTATGTACAAAATATTGTAGAGTGAAGAAAACAAATTACACACTAGGGTATACTGAATTACACAATATCAAAAAGTAAGTGTGACTTTTTCCACAGTGGTATTCTGAGGGAATCCTTTTTTAAAAAAAATTAAATTGGGTATTCAGAAAAGTCATGACATATTTTCCTGTTTTTCTATGCAAAAATGCTTCATGACTTTCCAGATGCTCTAAAATATTATCTATAATTTTCAACATCTTTTTTTACAGTCATAAAATAAAACAAAATAAAGTATAAATGATGAGACGAAAAATAAAAATATTGAGGCAGATAACCTGCAGTACATCCAGGAAATATTTTAAAGCAAAAAGTGCCTTATCATGTCCAGTTTTGTTTTTTTTTTCTTTTCCTCAAGATGACAGACTGTCTGGCTCACTTGTGGACACTAGCAACCATAAATCTTACTGGCCCCTTTTGTAGGTCACGGCTCTTAATCGTCAAGATGATTCTGATCAAAGATTTCAATGAGAGGGAAGAAAGGAAGTGGATCTTAGTTTCTAGATAGCTTTACAAATATGAAAGTATGTTCATTATATCTACCTAACCCATTTATTATAAATAACCTTTTTTCCAAATTTTACAACAGGTTTACTTATTTTTTATTGATTTCATTTTGGAATGATAATAACTTCACAGGGGATAGAAAAACCCTGAGCAAACTTCCTCCAACCTTTCCAGGGCTGTCAGCTTGCACAATATGCAAGTCAAGGAATTACCATTAGTACCGTCTACAGCATGGATTTAAATGGCACCGGTTATTCATATACTCATTTGTGTGTGTGCATGTGAGTGTGTAGCTCTAAGCAATGTCATCACATTTGGAGACTTGCATAACCACCAGCAAAATCAAGATATTCTTTGTCCCTTCAGCACCACTCTTTCATGTCCCTACTTTATAGCACATTGCCTCGCTCTCCTCCCTAACCCCTGGTAGTCACTATGTTCTTTATCTCTATTATTATGTTATTTCACAGATGTTAGATAAATGTTATCATCTGGTATGTATCATTTTGAAAATGGTTTAAAAAAAAAAACTCAGCATGATTTTCTTGTGATTCCTCCAGAAGAAATCAAGACTTTTTTTTTCTTTTCTGTTGCTGTATATTCCATACTGTGCACCTACCACCATTTGCTTAACCCTTCGTCCATTGAAAAACATCTGAAGGGGGGCCAAGCAAGTGGCATAGTGGTTAAGGTGCTAGACTCCCATGTGGTCAATTGTGGTTCAAGTCCCGGATCTGGTGGCTTACTTTCTCATTTTCCCCCTCTCTCTCTGGTGAGTGTTCATGGCCTGTAGCAAAATTTTAAAAATAAATTAGTAAATACAATAATAAATAAATAAATAATTCTAATTTGTTTTAAATTTGGATACTTCACTATTTTTGTCCATTAAGAAAAAAGCTGCTATAAATGGTCATGTACAAGTTCTTATGTGGAGATAAGTCATTCCTCTGGGATTCATGCCCAAGTGTACTGCTGGGTTGTTTGTATGTGCCTGTTTTTAATTTTCCTAGGAATTACTGAGTACTGTGGTCTGAATGTCCATCCCCAGCCATATGGGGGCACTCTAACCCCCAAGGTGATGATACTAGGAGATGGGACCTTTAGGAAGTGATTAGATCGTGACAGCTGAGTCTTTAATAGGGGATTAAAGTCTGTATGTTAAAGACCCCAGAGAAATTGTTCACCCCATCTTCAATGTGATGACTCAGACAAAGGGTCTCTACTCAGTACTCAGGCCCTCACCAGACAGCAGATCTTCTGGTGCTTTGACCTCTCAGTCTCCAGAACTATGAGAAATAAAACTCTGTTGTTTAGAAGCCACTCAGTCTAGAGTGTCTTGTTCTAGCAGTCTAATGGACAAAGTTGCTGGGCTGTTTTTCAGGGAGAGCATGATTTATCATTTTCTGCTGAGTTTATAATTTGTATATTTGATCATGGTTGACATCTTGTAGGCCTTGATGGCTGGGAAGTGACTCTCTTTCTCAGGGTGAATCCCTGGAGACAGTAAATAACTTGCCAGGGAACACACCCTTCATGTATCACATCACCAGTCAATCCAGAGCCCATCCCTGCGCCCCCAGCCACCTCCTTTTCTAACACTCACACACCATGTCAATATTTCTTCTGTGAGAGTCGTGTCTGGGCCTGGTTCTAAACAGACTAGAGATCATTCCTATAAGCCACAGCCTGTGAAATTATCCGAATTAGTTTATCCTAAACCATTTACCCTACCTCATCCCTTCCTTCCCAAAGAAAGTACAATAAAGATTCTGAGCCCTGCTCTCCCTCTGCCCCTTCTGCCTCCTATCTGACCAGGCTGTTTCTCACTATGGCCCTGAGTCATGGGGCATTCCCCTTCTGCTAGGGGACTGCAAATAACTATTGAATCTTCTTTCAGTGGCATGAATCACTCAATCACCTCCATGAGTTACAATCCTGTGCATATAATCGGGACAATTTACATACACAATCCCATTGCACTGACAGTTCCCAGGAACCTGAGGCTCAGTGAAATGAAGACCCTTTACAAGGTCTCATAGCTTGGGTGCAGAGCCAGAATTTAAACTCTTTTTCTGGTGTTAAAGTCCATACTTTCTTGGGTCTGACAGGTAGTATAGTAGTTAAGGCGCTAGATTCCCACATGGTTGACTGTGGTTCGAGTCCTGGGTCTGCTAGCTTGCTCTCTCACTTTCCCTTTCTCTCTATCTCTGATAAAAGTAAAGGATAAATAATAATAACAAATAGAATTAAAATAAATAAGTAAATCTTTTTTTAAAAAAAGTCCATGCTTTCTTTTTGTTTTTTTACTTTATTTGCTTTAAAGTTTTTGTCATGGGACATGTGCGCTTGCTAGAGATAATGAGAGGGAGGGAAAGTGAGAAATCCCCTCTCCCCCAGGGGAATGGCCACACTGCAATCCCTTCTCCTCCTGGAGTTTTGGGCACACTTCCTTAACTATAATATCAGACTGAATCCCCTCGATCCTACATTTACTCTCTCAGCACTCACCTAGAAATCAAGAGCTTTGGATTTTAATTCAGATTAAGATCCTCATATGGACTGAAATGTTCCCCCTCCAAATTATTTGTTGAAATCCTCTATGGGACTGCACTTGAGATTTAATAATTAAATAAGGTCAGAAGTGCAGAGCTATTACACTTATGATAAAAAAAAGAAAAAAGAGAGACATCAGTGCTTTGTCTGCAATGCAGAATACCATAAGAACGTAGCTGTCTGTAATGCAGAGAGCCCTAACCAGAACCTGACCATGCTGTCACCCAGATTTCAGAGTTCCAGCCTCCAGAAATTGGAAGGAAAAAAATGGGATGCCATTTTCTAAGCCAGATAGGCTTCAATAAAACACAATTAAAAGTACTGTCAGGGCCAGCAGGTGGCATGGTGGTTTAGGCACTGGACTCCCATGTAGTCAACTCAGTTGGAGTCCCAGACCTGGTGCCCAAAATCCCAAGAGGAGAATGGAGGAGAAGGGATTGTGGCATGGTCATCTCCCCTAGGGGATGATTTATCACTTTCTCTGCATCTCTCTAGTGAGTGCACGTGCCCTATGGCAAAAATCTCTTAAAAAAAAAAAAAAAAGTACTTGTCAATCCCAAGGGTGTAAAGAAACTGGGACATTTCATCATTCCTAGTGGGAGTCTAAATATGCACAACTACTTTGGAAACTTCAAATTTACAAAAGCTAAACAATCACTTACCTATGATCCAACGATTTCTTTTCTCAGACAATAGTCAAGACAGTGAGTACATGTCTACAAAAACATGTCCAAATGTATGTAGAAATTGTATTCATATTTGCCAATAAATTTTAAAAAGTCAATACCAGAATAGATAAATTGTGGCTTATTCATACAAATAACACTGACACAGAAAAAAAAAATGGACCACTGCTATAAAGTAGCAACACATGGATGAATTTCAAAGACATAGCATGGAGTGAGCAGAGCCAGACATGAAGAAAGCTTACTCTCTGATTCCATATTTATGAAGCCCAGAACAGGAAAACTAACCGTAATAGAGATCAACATAGTGGCTACATTTGGAGCAGTGTTGACTGCAAAGGGACAAAGCGAGTCTTCTAGGTTGCTGGATACAACATATTCCACACGTTGATCTCTGCATTGATTTCACAGCAGTATCTAAACATTCCTTCAGCTCTACCTTTAAAACCTGTGAGCTTTACTAAATGAAAATGATTTACAATGACATGTAAAACAAGCAAACAAAATCATGTAACTAGACACGGCATGATTTAAAAGAAAGAGACAGGCAAAAAAAAAATAAAATAAAAAAGATGTATAGAACATAACTTTAAGAAATTAGGCAACTTCAGTCATGAGGAATTTCTAATTCTAAATCTGAGATTGTCGTTCTCACTGTTATTTCAAGATCCTTAGCTACCTCAGATGTCTCCCTCCCCAAATCTGTTGTCTGCTATTATTTCAAGAAATAGTGAATTCTTTTTTATTTAATCTAATTTTAATTTGTTTATTTTGGAGGTTTTTGCTATAGGTATATGTGTTTGCCTGAGAGAGAGAGAGAAAGAAAAGGAGAAATCATTCCCCCTGAGCAGGGGCCTAGCCATGCCAAAATCCCTTCTCCATTCTCCTCTTAGGACTTTGGGCATGCACACACACACATGCCCAGTGTGAGTTTTAAGCCACCATGTCTGGGACTCCAGCCACAGTTAGCAATGTGGGACTCCAGCTCCTTAACCACCATGCCACCTGCCAGCCCCTGAAATTCTTTTTTAAATGGGAATTTCCTATTTATCATTTTTTAATGCTAGAGAAATCAAACGAAAATATGAATGTTTCACTTTTCTAAATTAAGAAGTTATCGCTCCAGCCCAGACCCTGAAGTGTGCCAGGATCCAACTGCCTAATTCCCATGACCACTCGGCATTTCAACACAAAGTATTCAAAACCGAACTCATCACCTCCAGTCCACCTGATCCTCCTGCAAGTTTATCACCATCCTGCATTCCACTTAACTGAATTCCAAATATCAACCACGATGTTCAACTCTTACACTTCCTCACCACATGATCAGAAAATTCTGTTGATTTTGCTCCCTTGATCTCTCTTCTCTCCCCCCTCCTCTCGACCTCCTGCCTCCCCCAACATGGTTTCTAATTCTTTCTTGGTGGATTGTAACAGTTATTTCTTAAAGAATGATTTGCAGTCCACAGTCCTCTTAAGAAACCATGAACTGATCAACAAATTAAAGTTTTATTTTCATTTTGAACTGTTTTCTAAAGTAAATAATACCAGCCCTCATCATCTTTAGGTCAGACCGACCTCATTACAAGTCCCTTGTGTAATGGCCTTATTTTTATGGGTTTGGTTTCTACGTGACTAACTTGGAAATATAATGGGTGGTTTCCATGCTGGCAATCAGACACTTCAGGGAAGTATGTTAGTGACCTGAGCTGGGAATTGAAGGGGAGAGAACAAGATAGTGATGCTGAAAGGAAGGATAGCATTATCTTCACTTAAAGGTGTACATATAATTTGTTGGAAACAGGAACTTAAGTATTTTTTCAAGTTGCTTGCTAAGGGTTGCAATGAAATTGCTTCTTAAAGAGGTAAAAGGGACTATGACCCAAATATATGACTCCATTTCTCCATCTGGGACAATTTCTTTCCTTGGTCCTTGACATTTTCTTACGTTACCAGAGCTTTACAATCTGGAACCACTAATTTCTGGTTCAATGAAGGGGAATTTGATGATTATATAATTGCATAGGCACATATAAAAAGATTATACAGAACCTTAAACTCAATGATCGAATTACAGAAATGAAATCAGAATGTTATTACAGAAATAAGAAATCAAAACAGGAACATTTCTATTTCTTTTCAAACAGGTCTCATTTCATCATGTGTGGAAAATTATTTAACAATTTTATTATGATTTCTGAATGTCACATGCTTAATCATTCTGTAAATTGTGAAAGAGTCTTAGTAACTTTTCCAAAGTAGGGAGAAAAAAGAGTTTGTTTATAAAGTGAAAAAGGAAGAAAGATTCAGTCAAAGTTATCATTACCTTTGTCCTGGTGTGGAAGCTTAAAAATACCAGAAAGAGTAGAGTAATCACAAGGAAATAAAAGTTCTCCAGAATTATTTCATCATTTGTTCAATGGTAAGGCCATTGATTGTTAAAATAGTCTCAAAGCGTTCCATGGTATTTCCTGGCGTGTTAGACCAACCTCTTAGAAAAAACTCACATTTCTAAGGAAAAAAAATATATAGTCCATATTAGGCAAGTCCAAATTATTTATCATTATCTAGTGAATCATGCACTTGAAGGGACAAAAAAAAAAAAATGCCACCTTTGGATTGAGGTCAAACTCCTGATAAGGAATGTTCCCACAGGAGCCACTGTGACCCATGTCCAATCTTCTAGACTTGCAAGGAGCAACAGATAGGGAAAAGAGAGAGACAGACAGACAGACAGACACACCCTTGACAGTATCTTTCCATACCCACAATTTTTCCCTCAGCCTTCCAGTCAACCAGGATGATGGGCACACCTTGTATGTTCAGGTAAACCTGGGATCCAAATCCCAGGCCTTCTCCTATGGCTTCAGAATTGTACAGTGACACCCTAACACCTATGCCACAACAGCTGAGTCAGGGCTGGGCTTATTTTACAAGGATGTTACATAACTAGACAAAGGGCAGCTCTACAGTTAAGAGAGGAATTACTTCACTTGAGTATCTCAGCATCTGGTCTTCCCTGGATCACAGAGAATGTAGTCCCACCCGCCAGATCCTCAGTCCCCTGCATATTCTGGTAGCAACATCCCACAGGCAGCATTTGCTGAGGAAAGAGAGCAGGTGCCCTAACCATGGTCTCTTTCCCAAGGTCCTCCAGGGCTCAGGAAGCAGCACTGCTTCACTGGCAGGGGGTTATTGACACCATTGACAAAATCCATGACAATGTATTATTCTATTAATACTAATAATTTGATTTTTTTGTATCAATGACTTTAAAAAAAAAAATTTGATGCAGAACACGTGTACTCGCCAAAGGGGGGGGGTGGGGAAAATCAGAAAATACCCCCGGGGGGATAGCCACTCTGCAATTCTTTCTCCTCTATTTTTCTCTCAGGATTTTGGGCATGCACACATATGTGTCCAGAGTGTTTTTCAAGTCAACAGGTTCAAAACTCAAATGGCACAGTTGGCTATGTAGGATCCAGCTGTTTTAACCACTATGCCACCTGGTTGGCCCTGTTTTATTTAGTTTATTTTTTTTCATGTTCCTCTTATACAGCCACAAGTAAAAGGTAAAACGCATATATTGCATCAAATAAACAAAGATATGCCTAATTTTGATTCTTTAATAATACATACAAAATCTCTGCTCAAAAATCATGCTTACTTGCTATTTTATTTTTAAATAGTTCACTCATTAAACCTCCTTCAAATGAAATGGTAAGATTGCAATAAATGCCATTATTGCCCATGGTTTCCTGCTCCAAGGGAGATAATGATGGCAATATCTTTAAAAATGGGCTCATTCTAGATTTAGGGGTAAGGTCTTCAAGCAGTCACTTAGAGTTGAAGCTAGTAATCTTCAGAGGCCAAGAGGCAACAGATGGCCATTGATGCAAATTCAGATAGAGCCAGGTACTCTGGGGTGCACCTGCAATCCCAGCTACTTGGGTGGCTGAGTCAGGAGGATGACTGGTTTGGGGCTAGGTTGGAGAAGAAAATAAGACCCTGTCTCTAGGGGAGAAAAAAACAATAAGGGTAACTACAAAGTGTTGGAGTTTTATGTGACTCAGAATACGTCTTTGTAGATCTAGAATCACAGTTCTTTTTGTGTTCTGGCAGCTTGGTTGTCAAAAACATGCACAGCTTGCTGGGATGATTATCTTTCTTTTCTTTTATTTTTTTAAAAGAATTATTTTATTTAACATTATTCATTTTAATTTGACCAGAGAGAGACAGAGTGAGAGAGAGAGAGACAGAGAGGGAAAGTGAGAAAGCAAGCTGCCAGGTCTGGGACTCGAACTATAGTTGGCCATGTGGAAGTCCAGTGCCCTTAACCACCACACCACCTGCCAACCCTGAGATGATGATCTTTAAAGATCACAATTAGTTCAACGTATGTGTTTGGGTAGATTTTTTTGTTTTGTTTTGTTTTGTTTTGTTTTGTACAGGTTTTGCTATAGGGCACATGCGCTTGCCAGAAAGACAGAGAGAGACAGAGAGACAGAAAGTGATAAATCACCCCCCAGGGGAGATGGCCATGCCACAATCCCTTCTCTCCCATTCTCCTCTTGGAATCTTGGGCAATCATGCACACGCACCTGGTGTGAGTTTAAGCCACTGGGTCCAGGACTCGAACCATGGTCAACTACATGGGAGTCTAGTGATGTAGCCATTACACCAACTGCTGGTCTCTGGGTAGATTTGTTTTTAAAAGTCTTATTGCTTTATACTGACCTCGGATGTTCTAGCATGAAAATAGGAGGCAAAGAGTCTTGGAAATGAAGTTTGGCAAGTTGTTCACATGAGCCTTATTTATAACAATCAAACATCGATTTATAATAATAATATATGTACAATAGTAACAAAAAGTCGGGGCTGGCAGGTGGCGTGGTGGTTAGACACACTGGACTCCCACATGGCCAGACACGTGGAATCTGACACCTTAACCTCCATGCCACCTGCTGTCCCCAATTATCCTAATATTCTTACAGCGTTTCTTTACGAATTTATTTTTTCTTTCTTCTTTTTTTTTTCTTAATGAAACATCAGTTTGAATGAGCACTCAAAGAAACTAGTTTCCAAAAAAATTTGATACTCTATTCATACTGTCTATGGGCCAGGCTGATATTGTTGCAGTACCCATCTATACGCGGCCCTTGTTTGGGAATTCGGTTTCTATGTGACTGAGTGGGAACTTGACTGTCTTCCAGCAAGATACCTCACAGAGGTGAGCTGTCCACTTGAGTTGGAGACTGAAGGAGAGGGGAGAACAAGTTAGTGGCACTGCATCCGGAATAGAGTGATGCCAAAAGAAAGAGCAGCAGCACTCGATTCAAGGTGCACGTATAATTTGTTATAAAACAGGAGGTAAATGTTTCCTCTTTTGTGCTTGCTAAGTGGCAATGAAAAGTTTGTCTGTCAGGGAGGGTAACGCACAATCGAAGTACATGATTCCATTCCCCCGTTTGCAATGATTTTTCCTCTCCGACTTCAACATTTTGTAATGTTACCAGGGCTCATTTACAGGCTGAAATCACTGATTTTTAGTTCAATGAAGGACAATTTAATGAATATTTGTATCATAGGCACGTATGAAAAAATTGTACAAAACCTTAAACCCAATGGTTATAATACAGAAATAAATCACAATGGTCTCCGGAAAGAAGATATCAGAATGGGATCATTTCCATTTCTTTAGGTTGTTTTTCTTTCCTTTCCTTTTCTTTTCTTTTCTTTTTTTTTTTTAGAGGTTTTCGCTATAGGGTGCGTGCGCTCGCCAGACAGACAGAGAGAGACATAGAGACAGAAAGCGAGAAATCACCCCCCAGGAGGGATGGTCACGCCGCAATCCCTTCTCCTTCATTCTCCTCTCAGGATCTTGGGCACGCACACACATGCGCCCGGTGTGAGTTTTAAGCCACCGGGTCCGGGATGCGAACCGCGGTCAACTACGTGGGAGTCCAGCGACATAGCCATTATGCTAACTGCTGGTTCCCTTTCTTTCTTTTTTTAATGTTTGCCAGGAGGTATGTGCCCTGGCCAGACAAACTGAAAGAGAAGAGCAGGACAAAGCACCCTCACACACACGAGGCACAGTCATGCCACTATACCTTCTTCTCCTTTTCTAAGGGATTTGGGCACTAACATACATCCACTCATTGTGTTTTTCAAACCGCTTGGTCTTGGACTCGAACTGCACTACCAGTCCTGTGAGAGCCAGCTCCCTTAACCACCAGGCCATGGGCTGGCCTTCATTTCCATTTCTCTGCAAACATTGATACATGTTATCAAAATTTTGAAAAATCAATGAACAATTTTCTTATAATTTCTAAGTGTGGAATGTTCAATTATTGTGCAAATTGAGAAAACTTCTTTGTAACTTCACTGAATTGCGGGGGGGGTGCAGGGGAATGTTTTTGATTGTACTGTGAAAAGGGGAAATGAGATCCAGTTAAAAGTTCTAATTGTTTTGGCTGTGGAAGCTTAGTGATACCAGAAATGATGAGGTGAGAAAGTATTCACAAAGAAATAAGAAAATTTTATTTTCTTTTTCTTTTTTTTTTTTTGAGTGGTTTTTGACATAGGGCACGTGCGCTCATCAGAAAGACAGAGAGAGACAGAGAGATAGAAGGTGAGAAATCACCCCCCAGAGGGGATGGCCACGCTGCAATCCCTTCTCCTCCATTCTTCTCTCGGGATCCTGGGCACACACGCACACGCGCCTGACATGAGTTTAAGCCACCAGGTCCAGGACTCGAATTGCGGTCAACTACATGGGAGTCCAGTGACATAGCCACTATGCTAACTGCTGGTCCCAAGAAACTTTTCTTTGTATACACACACACACACACACACACACACATACATATATATATGCATGTACACACAAGCAAGAAAGAAGAGAGAAAAAGAGAGAAAGCCCCCCTCGTGGGAATCAATCAAGCTACAATCCCTTTTCCTCCATCCATCCATCTCTTCAAGCTCCTGGGCATGTACGTACATGGCCCACAGTGTTTTTCAAGCCCCTGGGAGTAGAATTTGAATTCTGATGGGCCAAACGGCATCTGGCTACATCCAAACAGTGCTTCACCACTGAGGTATGGGGCCAGCTCCAGAATAACTTTATCAGTTGTTCAACACCAAGGATATTGGTTTTTAAAACAGATTCTAAATGTTCAATAGTATTATTTGGGGTGTTAGACTAACCCCTTTGAGAAAACACACATCGTTAAAATAAAAACATAGAACTGGTTTGCACAAATCTACCAGGAAGAGAGATTAAGAAAGGGGTATACAAGTCATGGCATGTCAAGGGATGAGAACTGAGCCTCGGTAGAATTTTTCCCCTCCCTACGTGTGCTTTTGAAGCCAATGCGGTAGACTAAGAAGAGGTTGGAACTAACTAAACCCAAATCTGCCACTTACTAGCTCCGTCTCTATGAACAAGTTGCTTGACCTTGCCGGGATGCAAATTATCCATCCACAAATGGAAATAATCCTTACATGCAAGACACCCGTAAGAGCCCTTTGAGCCACTAGTTCTCTGTCCACTCAGGCCCACTCCTACCTCTCAGGAATGTACTTTCACTTCTATTTAAACTCCCTTTTGTTTTCACTATTGATGTGTTTCATTCAATTCTTTGTCCAAAACACTAAGAACCTGGATATCATCACAGCCATCCCACAACATATATTGTGGCAAGCCAGACCAAGTCTGCCTCTTTAGGTTACTCTAATCCCATAGCAAAGACTCACCTACCCCTGTTGGAAAATTGAAGAACCAAAGCTGTAAAACTGCAAATGACTACGTGACAGGAATATCAACCCCTTGAGACTTCCACTCCATCCCACTGGGAGTCATCCAATACCAACGACAGCCCTCTCAATGATACATCTCAGGGCTATCTCAACAACCTGCCCCTGTCTCTGCCCCATCACCTAGATCAGATAAGGTGAGCATTCCATGATCCCCACTAAGTAGAGCCAACGCCCCTTCCAGCACAAAGCAGTTACAGAAGACAGATTGTCTACCTTCAGCTCCCCAAAAAGATTTATGGGGATCATGACTCTCAGGGGGAAAATGAGGCAGGAGAAAGCTAGCACATGGAAGCAGGTAAGGGGGCTGGAGCATCTGCCTATGTGGCTAGATAGAAAAATTAAATCAGTGCAGAAAATTCCCTGCCCAAGGTAATGTAGGCAAGAGACTAGTGGGGAATGTCTAGCCAATTAAACCATATTTGACATAGCCAATGAGAAATCAGTGTGCCCAGCCACATTTGATAGAGCCAATGAGATGAGAACAATCAGTGGGCCCAGCCAATGATCAATCAACATGACCTATCAATAGATTAAAAAATTACAAACTTCACAGAAGGCAAATGTCGGCACCTTTGAGTCATTCTTCCTTTGTCAGCTCAGACCTGCTCCTACCTCTCAGGAATATACTTCTACTTAATAAATTACCTTTTCCTTTCCAAAGGAAAAAAAAAAGACATCTGTAAGAATTATAGGTTTGGGGGATGGAAGACGGCGTGGTGGTTAAGGCGTTGGACTCCCACATGGCCGACCACAGTTCGAGTCCTGGACTTGGCAGCTTGCTTTCTCCCTTGCCCTCTCACTCTCTCTGGTCAAATTAAAAAATAATAATAACAAATCAAATTAAGTAAATAATTCTAAAAAAAATTATAGGTTATATCTCTATATCTATTAAGTGACTGGCACTTTGTAAGCATTTGTTAAACAAAAGTTACTTTTAGTTCCTTTTTATTTCTCCTTTATCTCCAAATAGTCCAAGTAAACCCCAAGTCTTGTTTATTTAATGTCCTAAATATCTCCTGAGCCTTCTCAGTTCCTCACCTGCCATCTGAATTATTGTCAGTTCTCTAGCTGCTCTCCTTAAATCGATCTAGAGTGATTTTATGTTTATTCCTGGAGGGCATGTGAACTTGCCTGAGAGAGAGAAAGAGAGAAACCCAAATGGAGTGTGGTCATCCTGAAATCCTTTTCCACCATTTTTCTGTCCTGTCAGGATTTGGGGCGTACACACTCATGCAAGACAGTTTTTTTAAAAAAATTAACTGTACTTATCTATTTATTAATTTTATTTTAATTTGACGGGAGAGAGTCAGAGAAAGTGAGAAAGCAAGCCACCAGATCCAGGACTCGAACTGCAGTTGGCCATGTAGGCGTCCAGCATCCTTAACCATCACGCCATCTGCTGTTCCTCAAGGCAGTTTTTTGAGGGTGCTGAAGCCAGGATATGAACAATGTCAGCCACACAGGATCTGGCTCCCGATGCACAACGCTTTTACTGTACTACAAGGCCAGCCAAGAGAGTGATTTTTTTTTTTTACAAAGATTTTGGACTGTTATTTTCTATTTGGATATTCACAAATACTTTTCACTTGTCTTGGGATTATGCACCAAGGTCTGGCCCTACTCCTCCTCCAACCTCATTTTCCTTGCCATTTTTCACCAGATATTTAAGCTCTCTGCTCAGTGCTGACATCAACCCATTCTTGCCTCTTGCCTCAGTGTTTTAGAACCTGCTGTTTCACTCTGCCCCAATTTCCCCACTTCCTTCATTTGTCTTTTTTTTGTTTTTATTTTTCTTGGTGTATTTTTTTAATATTCAATCACTCCACATCTTTAGAGCTTATAAAATGGATTTTCCCATCATAAATACATTGTACATTAGTCCTGTCAAAGAAATCTTCCCTCATTTGTTTAACTGTGACTCATCCCTTTAAATCTCAGGCAGAACCTCCTAGACAGGTTGATCACCTCTGTTCATTTTTCCCTTAAGAAAATGAACACCAGCTAATTAACGTGTCCTTACCATTTGGTAAGACTCACCACATGTTGGATTATTTCTTTTCAATCCATGTGACTTCCTGAAAGCTCCGTAACAATGTCTGCCTAGTTCCCAGCACACCTGAGTTCCTAGCACATTGCTAGTCTAAGAGGAAAGTAGCTACTGAGCCAACACTGCCTCACAGTGTGAACCTGGGGCTTACACGTGGCAAAGACAACTACCAGAAGAAGCAAGGTGAAATTAATGTAAGAGCTTAAAAGCCAGGATGCCTTTTACAAAAGTGTTCCTAGGGGCCAGCAGGTGGTGTAGTGGTTAAGGCACTGGATTTCCATATGGTTGTTCACGGTAAGAGTCTGGACCCAGTGGCTTGAATCTCGCCGGGTGTGTGTGCGTGCATGCTCAAAATCCCAAGAGGAGAAAGCAGGAGAAGGGATTGCATTGTGACCATCCCTCCCCAGGGATGATTTTTCGCTTTCTCTCTCTGTCTGGCAAGTGCACACACCCTGTAGCAAAAACCTCTTTCTAAAAAAAATTATGTTTAAAAATGGTGCCAGCAGGTGGCATAGTGGTTGAGGTGCTGGACTCCCATGTGAATGACCTCAGTTTGAGTCCCAGACCTGGTAACTTGAAACTTATACTGGACACATGTGTGTGTATGTCCCAAATCCTGAGAGGACAATGGAGGAGAAGGAATTGTGGCACGACTATCTTCCCTGGGAGGTGATTTCTCACTTTCTGTCTCTAGTAAGAACATGCACCCTATAGCAAAAATTTTTAAAAAATCCTGTTTCTAGACTATACAAACCTCTGAGTCTAAAATGTAAATATCCCTTTACCAAAATATTCCTTTTTATTTTTTAAAGTTTTTTTCTATAGGGTGTGTGTGCTTGCAGGAGAGAGACAGAGACAGAGAGAGTATGAATGTGAGAAATCATCCTCCCAAAAGAAGGAATGGCCATGCCACAACCCCTTCGCCTCCATTTTCCTTTTAGGATTTTGGGCACATAAACACACACACATACACACACACACACACACACACACACACACACACACACCCCTGGGGTAAATTTCAAGTCACTGAGGCTGAGACTTAAACCATGGCTGGCCAGTTGGGAATCCAGCACCTTAATCACCACACCACCTGCTGGCCCCAACTTTAAGCTATTTTCAATGATTCACCCAAATGGGGACTAGTTCCTCTGCTCATTGACTGCTCGTATTGTTTAATCTATCTAGAACACTGCTGCCCATCTACCTTCAATGCTGGCTTCTTCTTTAAGGCTCAGATGGGCCTCACTCTCCCTGCTGACCACCCCTGTCTTCCACACTCTCTCTGCTGTCTCTGAATTCCCTGAAGTAAGCACAAGGTGGTCCAATAGGTGCTCAGCTTGTGTTCAATAAATGAATGAATTCAAGACTGATGAAACACAGGCTATTCTGGGCTTGTGCTCTGATGAGTGTGAGAGTCTTCTACGTAGCTGAAATCTCATTGGTATCTCCAATTCCACCATGATGGCCACTCTAGTAAGTGATTATCGCCACAGGCCAATCATGTGCCAAGTACATGACGAGGTGCCATTGGAGAAAAAAAAGTACCTAAGAGGACCTTGTAGTCAAGTAGAAGAAGCATGTAGGTAGACAACTAAAGGTAATAAAGATTTTCTGAAAATAAAGAAAATCGTGAAGGCACTTGACTGACCTTTATAGAATTCATAGAGTTTTCATAGACAGCACAGCTGGGGAAGAGCACACCAGATTGAGGAACCAGCAGCAGGGAAGGTGGAGAAGACAGAACGTGCACAGCAAGTACAGGAGCAGCGAGTTCACTTCTGAAGAACATGCACCCTATAGCAAAAATTTTTAAAAAATCCTGTTTCTAGACTATACAAACCTCTGAGTCTAAAATGTAAATATCCCTTTACCAAAATATTCCTTTTTATTTTTTAAAGTTTTTTTCTATAGGGTGTGTGTGCTTGCAGGAGAGAGACAGAGACAGAGAGAGTATGAATGTGAGAAATCATCCTCCCAAAAGAAGGAATGGCCATGCCACAACCCCTTCGCCTCCATTTTCCTTTTAGGATTTTGGGCACATAAACACACACACATACACACACACACACACACACACACACACACACACACCCCTGGGGTAAATTTCAAGTCACTGAGGCTGAGACTTAAACCATGGCTGGCCAGTTGGGAATCCAGCACCTTAATCACCACACCACCTGCTGGCCCCAACTTTAAGCTATTTTCAATGATTCACCCAAATGGGGACTAGTTCCTCTGCTCATTGACTGCTCGTATTGTTTAATCTATCTAGAACACTGCTGCCCATCTACCTTCAATGCTGGCTTCTTCTTTAAGGCTCAGATGGGCCTCACTCTCCCTGCTGACCACCCCTGTCTTCCACACTCTCTCTGCTGTCTCTGAATTCCCTGAAGTAAGCACAAGGTGGTCCAATAGGTGCTCAGCTTGTGTTCAATAAATGAATGAATTCAAGACTGATGAAACACAGGCTATTCTGGGCTTGTGCTCTGATGAGTGTGAGAGTCTTCTACGTAGCTGAAATCTCATTGGTATCTCCAATTCCACCATGATGGCCACTCTAGTAAGTGATTATCGCCACAGGCCAATCATGTGCCAAGTACATGACGAGGTGCCATTGGAGAAAAAAAAGTACCTAAGAGGACCTTGTAGTCAAGTAGAAGAAGCATGTAGGTAGACAACTAAAGGTAATAAAGATTTTCTGAAAATAAAGAAAATCGTGAAGGCACTTGACTGACCTTTATAGAATTCATAGAGTTTTCATAGACAGCACAGCTGGGGAAGAGCACACCAGATTGAGGAACCAGCAGCAGGGAAGGTGGAGAAGACAGAACGTGCACAGCAAGTACAGGAGCAGCGAGTTCACTTCTGTGGCTGGAGGTAAAAACCACAGCAGGTTCTTGCCATACTCATGTTCTTCATCAGATTAAGTGATCCAGTGACAAGTTTCAAACACAGTAATTTGTGACTCCTGCTAGATTCTACTATGGCACAGTATTGGTACTACAGGAGAAATAATTCTTTTATTAGGTCTTCTGGTGTGTGCTGAACAGTGTTATTTCCTCTTAATATTAACCACATACTTGACTCAAAGGACAAAATACCTAATGGTGCAGGACAGAGGATACAGATGTGAGATACTGGAGCCACATGGGAAGCCCAGGTTGGATTCCTGGTCAAACTGAACTTGCTGTAGGTCCCCACACATGTGTATGATCTTGGCTGGCTTGGATGATAGGGAGGATCCTAGCCTGGTGAGACCCTCTTAGAAGTACCATGCTCTTACTCTCTCTCTTCCTGTCTCTTTCATGTAAGACATAAAGTAAGCTCATAAACATGCAAGACCAAGACCAAAATATAAATTTAACTGGATAATTTCTAGAATTTGAATGCTGTCAGAAGACTCAGGAAAAAAATTATCTAGTTTGTTTGATCTATTTTGCTTTGAGCAAGACCTTAAATTACATGGATATTTTGGGACCAGCAGTTAGCATAATGGCTATGTCGCTGGACTGCCATATAGTTTGATCGCAGTTCAAGTCTCAGACCTGGTGGCTTAAACTCACACCGGGCATGTGTGCGTGCGTGCCCAAGATCCTGAGAGGAGAATGGAAGGGAAAGGATTGCAGAGGGACCATCCCCCTTAGGGGGTGATTTCTCACTTTCTATCTCTCTGTCTCTCTCTGTCTTTCTGGTGAGCGCATGCACTCTATAGCAAACACCTCTCCAAAAAAAGAAAAAAAATTATGTGGATATTTTGAATGCTAGAAACAAAGAACAGAAAGTGATTACTAATCCTTGGGGGAAAAAAAAAAACTAGTCTGGATTAAGGAAACACTAATTATTTAGCATTTTCTTGACACCCATGTACTAAGAAAAGGCCACCATTAAAGTGAGGCCAAACTCCTGATAAAGAATGTTCCCACAGGAGTCACTCTGACCCAGGACAAGGCTGCTGGACTTGACAAAGGGCTTATTGGGGTGCCGTTTTTCTTTCTTAGTTTTAAATTAATTTATTCTTTTCTTGAGAGAAAGAGAGAAAATTGGATTTAAGGTGGCCATACCATGGAATCATAAAAATAATTTAAAAACTTAAAACGTGAAAATCTGGGAGGATGACCCACATATAAAAATTTTGGACTTGTGTCCAAAGACTTCCCTAAGTACAACAGGCACCCACTTGCCAGTGGCAGGCTGAAGCAGGAGTGGGATCATGGAGTCAGGTCCATGTTGGGATGGTATTGCTCTATTCTTCTGTCTGTATTTGTCTCACTCAAGGTAGAAAAACAAAGACAGAAAGAGAGAAAAAGAAAAAACTTTGACAGAGTATTGCCATGTTATGACCCTTCCCTCAGCCTTCCTGTCAGCCAGGATCATGGGCATGCCCAGTGTGCTCACGTCAACCTGGAATGCGGTCTGGACCTTCCCCTGTGGCTCCACTGTTGCGTAGTGCTGCCATGACAACTGCATGCCTCAGCTGGGCCAGTGCTGGTCCTGTTCTACCAGGCTGACACATAGCTGGACAAAACGCAGCTCCACCATTTGAGAAAGGAGTTACTTCACCATAACTTTCAGTATCTGGTCTCCCCTGAAGAGCAAGAAGGTGTCCTTCCACCTCCCCCACCTTCCCTGTCCCCTGCATATCCTTGTAGCAACATCCAGCAGGGCAGCTTCAGCTGAGTAATGAGCAGAGAGATCTCCCAAGGTCCTCCAGGCATCAGGAAGCTGAACCGCTTCAGGATTATTTACGCCTTTTGCGAACTCATGCCAATCTTCCTTCCAGTAATACAGACAACTGGGATTTCCCTGCATCAGTGACTTTCTGCTTCTCTTTAAATTATTTTGTTAAAATACTGAGTTCACTTCATTTTGTATACTCCCGACCACGACTACGATTACATCCTGTTGTAACATTCCATGTATACTTGAAACCAAGCAGAGGGTGGCGTTCCATCTTTTAAAACTGAACAGACATTTTGGACAGCACGTTTTGTCCATGGCACGTGGACAACATTGATCAAGCATGCTAGGGAATGTTCTTGCTCTGCATTATAAAAAGGACAATCAGATATCAATTCTTACAGAAGTGAAATAAGATGGAACATTTTAACAAACTGTGTAAATTATTTTCCTCAAGAGACACCCTCCACTGCTAGAATTCTCAAATAACCTCCTGCTCAGTCATTCCAAAGCAATTCCTCTCGCCATTGAGGAATCGGTTTCCATTTTTGGAAGAAAACCAACATTTTCTATTTTACTTGAATTTTTGCTTTAACGTCTTCTACAGAACTAGATCCTTTTGGTGTTTCAGAAGTTTTGTTTCCTGTTTTTTGAATTTTTTTTTTAAAGATTTTTTGCTATAGGGCACATGTACTTACTGTAGAGATTGAGAGAGACAGAGAGGCAGAAAGTGGGAAATTATCCTCCAGGGCAGATGGCCACACCGCAATCCCTTCTCGTCCATTCTCCTCTCAGAATCTCAGGTGGGCACGCATGCACTTGCTCCTGGCATGAGTTTTAAGTTGCCAGGTCCAGGACTTGAACCACAATCATGGGAATCCAGCAATATAACCATTATGCCATCTGCTGGCCCTTTGAATAATTCTTTACTTTTTTGATCTTGGTTTGATATTTGTGCATATTTGGTAGGAGTATCTCATATAAATTTCTTACTGGACTTTTTGTTTTGTTTTGTTTTGTTTCCTCAGCTTTAAAATCGTCTTCATCCTGGAACCAGCAGATGGTGTAATGATTTTTGTTGCCGGATTCCCATGTAGTCCACCATAGTTTGAGTCCTGGATCCGGCAGCTTAAAACTCACGCCAGGTGTGTGTGTGTGTGTGTGCATGCCTGAAATCTCGAGAGGAGAATGGAGGGGAAGGATTGTGGCATGGCCATTGCTCCTGGGGAGCGATTTCTCGCTTTCTATCTATCTCTCTGGCAAGTGCCTATACCCTATTAGCAGAAACTTCTAAAAAAAAAAAAAAAAAAAAAAAAAAACCTTCATCTTTTCCTTCTCATCATCTTCAGTAGCAGCAAGTTTTACTTTTTCCTGTGAAGCCTTGCCACCACTTCCAGGGCGGATCAGTTTCCAGGTACAATAAAAAGTTTCACATCCTCTGGTTCTTCCTCTTTGGATTCTGCATCTTCCTTCACAGCTACTAAGTACTGCCCACGAATGTGCACCACAGCTGACCACAATGCACCCTCAGACTACACGTGGTTTTATTTCAAAGCCCCCAAGAAAAAACACTGGCGTTACAGATATTTTCAAAAGTACTAGTGTTCACTTAATTGGACCGCCTTTATAACTAATTCCCTTGGTTTCAATGACATGTAACTCATCCTTTGCACCAGCCCTGAAGTGGACCCTTCTTCAAGACAACCAGTGTTCATTTTCATCATGATCCACTTTAAGGTGATCACATTGCTGGCTGTTAGTTCATGGCCAAAATGACAATCTTGAGGCCATAGCGGGTTTGTGTCCATGTCTGTTCCATGAGATGATGGCACAAACTTAGGTAGAAGAGAGATGAGCAACTTTCGGAATCTCTCCGGAGCTGGGTTGGTATTTTTAACACAGTTTTTCACATCCCTCATATACTGACAGAAACACATTTTTTAAGAGAGATTTTTACTCTGTTGGTTTTAATCCTGAATCAACCTCACTACTATTATTAAAGAATCAAAATTAGGCATCAAGGATTGGCCTGAAAAATGGGGTTATCCTTTTTTTTTAAGGAAATATTTTATATAATTTTATTTATGATAATTAGACCAGAGAGGGACAGAGAGAGAGAGAGAGGGTAAGAGAGCAAGCTGCCAGGTTCGAGACTCAAACCATAGTTAGCTATGTGGGAGTCCAGTGCCCTTAACCACCATGCCACCTGCCAGCCCCAAAATGGGGTTATTCTTTTTTATTTTGGAGAGGCTTTTGCTATAGGGCGCATGTGCTCACCAGAAAGACAAAGACAGAGAGACAAAAAGAGAGACAAAAAGTGAAAAATCACCCATCCACCCACTCCAGGGGGGATGGCTATGCCGCAATCCCTTCTCCTCCATTCTCCTCTTGGGATATTGGGCACGCACGCAGACACGCCTGGTGTGAGTTTAAGCTACCGGGTCCAGGACTCGAACC
Organism: Tupaia belangeri chinensis; assembly: GCF_000334495.1. Taxonomy (NCBI): domain Eukaryota; kingdom Metazoa; phylum Chordata; class Mammalia; order Scandentia; family Tupaiidae; genus Tupaia; species Tupaia belangeri. The sequence goes on from NW_006159643.1 coordinate 48,407, forward strand.
ACAGTTGATTATATGGGGGTTCAGCGACATAGCCATTATGCTAACTTCTGGTCCCAATGTGGTGTTATTCTTGATATGGAGGTAGGGTCTACAAAAATATATTTGGAGTCAAAACTGGTAAACTCCCAGGCCTAGCAGGCAGGCTGTCATCGATGAAAAATGAGGATAGAGCAGGGTCTGATGGTGTGAACTGAAATCCCATCTCCTAGGGAGGCTGAGGATCACACGTTTGAGGCCAGTCCAGGCAATATAGTGAGACCTTGGTTTTAGCAAAATAAAATAAAATGAAGGTCATAACAAAGTGATGACAGTTTATGTAGCTCTGACTCTGCCTTACCAGGCAGACCCAAAGCACAGTGCCTTCTGAGTTCTGGCAGTGTGGTTTTTGAGAATGTGCACAGCCTCCTTAGATGCTTATCTTTACAGGTCGCAGTCAGCTGGTAATTGTGGCTGGGTAGGCTTGATTTTAAAGTCCTATTGCTTTACAATGACCTCTGATATTCTAGTATGGAACTGAAGATAAGCAGTCATGGAAAGAGGAAAGTTATCACATGAGCCTTATCATGGTCAAACATTGATCTTTGTTTTTTCTTTTAAGAATTCTTTTATTTTAACTTTATTTATTATTATTATCATTATTATTTTCCAGTTTGATCAGAGAGAGACAGAGAGAGAGAGAGAGAGAGAGGAAGTGAGAAAGCAAGTCACCAGGTCCGAGACTTGAACCGTGATCGGCCATGTGGGAGTCCAGCGCCCTTAACCACCATGCCACTTGCCGGCCCCAATCTTTTTTTTTTCTTAAGAAAGACTTTTGGGATCAGTAGTTAGCATAATGGCTATGTCGCTGGACTCCCATGTAGTCGACCGCGGTTTGCGTCCCGGACCCAGTGGCTTAAAACTCACGCTGGGCGCGTGTGCGTATGTGCCCAAGATCCCGAGAGGAGAGTGGAAGGGAAGTGTTATGACATGGCTATTCCCTCCCCCCCGCCGGGGGTGATTTCTCACTTTCTGTCTCTCTGTCTCTGTCTGTCTGGCGAGCGCACACGCCCTATAGCGAAAACCTCTCCAAAAAAAAAAAAGAAAGAAAGATTTTTGTTGTAGGATATGTGCACTCATTGGAGAGACAGAGAGACAGAAAGTGAGAAATCACCCCCGGCGGGGGGGAGGGAATAGCCATGTCATAACACTTCCCTTCCACTCTCCTCTTGGAATTTTGGGCACACATGCACACATGCTCTGAGTGAGTTTTAAACTGCTGGGTCCAGGACTCGATCTATGGGCAACCGTGGGAATCCAGCAACGTAACTATCACACCATCTGCTGGTCCCAAACACTGATTTGTCATAATTAAAATGGGCAATACTAACTAAAAAGTCTACAGTAGGAGCTGGCTATGTATCCGAAGTCATTCTATATACTCATCAAGACAATAGGTGCGTGTGTCATGTCCATTTGTGGAAAAGTGTATCCAAAATGATTTCAGTGAAAATGTTGAATACAAGATAGAGAATGCATAAAAAAATTCATGAAAATGATGCTACTAAAAAAAATCACAGCTCATATTAAACTGTACAAAGAAGTCAATGAGTTTTTTTCTTTATACTTCCTCAGATTTATCATCAAATAGAAGAAAGCTTCTGTTTTGAAAAGAGTACTACTTCCATTTCTTCCTGAGTCAGGTCTTTAAATATTGCCAATTCATCACGAACTTATAGATAAACCCTTAAGACATCAGAAGGAGTCTCTTAAGCTTAAAATAATTTTTAATCCGTCAATCAATGAACACTTCCTGCTTTGCACACACCTCAAAAGTGCCATCCCAAATCACTAAAAAAAAAAAAAAAAAAAAAAGGAAGTTCAAAGACAATAAATACTGGGCTGGCACTCCCCAGTCATCACAAGTCTGGCTTCGCAGTCGACATGAAGGCTCTGCTTGTTCTGGGGCTTCTGCTCCTTTCCGTCACTGTCCAGGGCAAGAAGTATGAAAGCTGCGAGTTGGCCCGAACTATGAAAAAACACGGAATGCATAACTTCAAGGGAATTAGCCTGGCAACCTGTAAGTCTACCCTCCTTCTCACATCCAGAGAGTTAGCCAGGTAGGGCACAGACACCAGGAGAGGAAGAGTAGGAAGAGGGGGCTTTGAAGGAATCGACATTTTCATTTCTTTGCAATTGTCTATTATAGCGGTGAAATAAAGCCACTGGGTCCTTTAGAGTCAGAGATCTCAGATGAAAAACTGAGAGCGTAGAAGGGGAAAATGTTAAACCTTTCTTACTGCAGCAGGACCTGATACACCTACTAGTGCCACGAAGTCTGCCGGGTGCCTCCCGCTCAATGGCACAGGCAGGCTCCGAGGACGGTACGTGGGAGGGCCTGGAGTAGCTCAGTCACGTACTCGGTACTGACTCGAGCCACTGGTTACTATGTGTGAGCTCAGTCACTTACCCGATACTGCCTGGAGCCACTGTTCCTGTGGAACTCGGCTTCTGAAAGCGGCAGTGACACAGTATTTTTTTAATTCCCTGCCATGATATTGCATGTTTAAAAAGTGTGTTGAAACTCTCAATATAGGGGCAGGAAGACCTTATTTCTTTTCAATTGGTGTTTATATAAGCATACCAGAGACTCGGGATTTTATTAATTCTATAATTTTATATAATTAACATCTATTTTTAAAAACGTTATACCATGATTTATTTTAAATGCATCTTTATACTTCTAGATTTAGTCACTAGTCAAATAGAATCCGTTAAATAGAGCGAATGTGGTATACAGTTTGGCCATCTGTGTTGCTCTTTATTAATAAAAGAACATTTTTTTAGGGATGTGTGTGGCCAAGTGGGAGAGTGGTTATAACACAAAAGCTATAAACAACAATCGTAAAGACCAAAGCACTGACTATGGAATATTCCAGATCAACAGCCGCTACTGGTGTAACGATGGCAAAACTCCCAAAGCAGTTAATGCCTGTCGTGTATCCTGCAATGGTAAGAGGAGATGACATCTGAGTGATGTCATGGGCCCCGTCAGTTTATACTTGCAAGAACAGACATTCGAGGCAAATTTTAAAAATCTTACAAAGTGTGCTAGGGACCTAGAAAAAGTTCATCCCACCTTCTACAAAGCCATTATTACCTTCCTCATAATCCCTTAAGTAAGAAGCCAAATAGCCATTAGAGATTGGTGCTCTTTAATGTGAAAAGGCCACTGCAGTGACGTTTCAGCCAATTGCACGTGGCCTTACTGACGCTTTGTCCACAAGGCTACTCTCCCTCCAGCTCACTTCAGGGAGGGCTAGGGAGAGTTTTATTGTTTGATCTTTTCTCATTGTTTCACTTTATATGATAAATATATAGACAATTAAAGACATCAGCATAATAAACAGTCATACCTCGGTCAGGCATGTTTAATAGTTCTTAACATTTTGCCATAGTTGCTTCTTCTATGTATATTACTCCTGAAAGATTTTTAAGTGAATTCAAATCAGAATGACATCTCATTTCTAAATTCTTTAGTTTGCACTCCAAAGAATACATTTCTTACATAGTGGTAATCATACCTAAGGAATGAACTTACGGGTCTGTTTCATTGGGGTGAAACAAACACTTTTTTAAAAGAATTATTTATTTAGGTGCCAGCAGGTAGTGTAGTGGTTAAGGTGCTAGACTCCCATACAGCCAACCGCAGTTCAAGTTCTGGACCTGGTAGCTTAAAACTCACGCTGGACGTGTGTGCATGTGTGCCCAAAATCCCAAGAGGAGATTGGAAGAAAATGGATTGCAGTGTGGCCATCTCCCCTGGACAATGAATTCTCACTTTCTGTCTCTCTCAGTCCCACCAGCAAGCACACGTGCCCTATAGCAAAATTAAAAAAAAAATAAAAGGAAGTAAAAAACCTCTCTCTCTAAAAATATATATATATATTTATTTAATTTTGTCTGTTATTATTATTTTTAAATATGCCATAGGCACATGTAGTCAACAGAGAAAGAGAAGTATAGTGAGAAAGCAAGCCGCCAGGTCTGGGACTCAAACCATAGTCAGCCATGTGGAAGTCCGAACACTTAACCACCATGCCACCTGCTAACCCAACAAATATGCTTTTAACTCATATAAAAGCAGAATTTACATGGAAAAACTTCAGTGCATAAATTGTACCATACATTCTCAAACTTGATTTTGTTAAATGTTTAAATCTTAAACTTCTCTATAGAGAAGATTAATCTTAGAATAGTCTTTTTTAACTCTAGTTAATTTTCCTTGAAAACTACTTTGTAGTATTTTATAATCTGTGATCATTGAATAAAATTAGCACATACAAAAAGAAATGATAGCACTGACAATCTTACTACTCAGAGACTTGTAACCGTGGAAAATTTTAGTGTATGTCCTCCCAGAAAGAATTTCAATCATGAAGATGAATGTAAAGTTATATGATGCACATACGTACCCACATACAAATGTGTAGTCCAGGTGCATTGTCACAAAATATTGTACTATGTGTACCAGTTTGTAATTTGCTTATCATACAAAAGTATCGCCATATTGACCATTGCAAAGTTGTGCTGTTATTATTATTTAATATTGATTTACTTCTTTCAAGAGAGAGAGAAAGATTGGAGAACTAATGAAGTTCCCAGCGGATGTTGAATAACCCCATCCCCCCATACACACACTGTAGCCAGCCAGGACCCCAAGCTTGCCTGTGAGTCCCCGAACACATTCAAGCCAATCTGGAATCCGACCCCAGGCCTGCCCAGATGATTCCTGTATCCCACAGAAGCTTCTACACCTGTGCTACCACTTCTGGACCTAAATCTGTCTATTTTCAAAGGATGGAAAGAATTCCACTCTATGAATATTCCATAATTTATTGATCCTGCTCTTGCTATCAAGCTTTTATTTCCACATTTTCTCATTACAAATCATCATGAACACCTTTTACTCACATGTTTAGATGCATTTCTAATCAGGGGATTAATTTTCAGTTATGGAATTACTGAGTAAAGAATATCCAGACTTTTTGTACAATGTCTAGTATCAAAGCAGGGCTTTGCCTGGTTTTAGTTAGTAATTCCAGAGCTTGCAATGCCTTTCAAAAAAGAGAAAGAGAATGTTTTAGTTCATGCCAAATAGGATACAATGAAAGAAAGTTTTCCTAACACAGATCTATGAACTCTGGGGGGAAATTTCATGGTGTTCTTTCATCAGCCTAAGAGAATAAAGGGGGCCCAATCTAAACGAAAGTGAAATGTATATGAAAGTTCTCTTCATTCCCCACCACTTCTCTTTCAGATATGATGAAAGATGACATCTCTCAAGCCATAGCTTGTGCAAAGAGGGTTGTCAGTGACCCAGCAGGCATTCAAGCATGGTATGTTTAGGTGCTTAAGGGGGAAACTATTATATTTTACCTGCTTTTGATTTGTTCACTATAGAAAACTTGCAAGACCAAAGTATGTTTCCAAAAACAGACATGGACAGCATTTGGCTTGTGCTTATTATCTATATGCTTGAGGGAATTACTTTACTCAAACTGATCGAGAATCTTATCCTTGCTCCTCTATGTATTTTAGGGATTTCTAGAATATTCAAGAGTGCCCACACTCCACGTTCCCCGTCATATATTGAGATTATTTAAGTAACTGGGAGATGCCTTGGCCGTTGCTGCTGTCAGAGCCCAGAACCAGCCTTGTGTTCGGCCCCGGTGCTCTCCTGAGGGCGTTGGGGAGGAAGCGGTACTGTGGTGCTCATCTCCATCTAACAGGCAGAACTCCTGGGCCCAGCTAGAGCCTGTGTTTTATTCTGGATACAGTATTTTGTTTCCCCACAGGACCTGAAGTATGTCTATTACACTGAAGATGTTTTAACGTTTTCACCATGTGTTTTGCCTTTCTCTCCAGGAGGGCATGGAGTAAACACTGTCAGAACCAAGATGTCAATCAGTACATTAAGGGCTGTGGAGTGTAGAGGGCTGGACCGTGTTCCGGTGGTAAATGCGACACTCTTCAAGGGAAGGTTCTAGGTTCGCGTCCACAGATGTCCCGGAATACAGCAGAGATGGGCCAGCCCATGATCTGATGCTGACTGGAGCTGGCAGTGGATTACGAAGTCAGTGACCTGTTGAGGGCACTGTCTCTCTATTTCTATCTCTCTGTGTATCTCTCTCTCAGTTAAGGAAGAAATAAATGGATAGATTTTTTAAAAGTAAAAAGGTTGTGGAGTTTAACTGCAGAGCGTTCCATCTTCAGTTCATTGTCTCATTTTTACATTGAGGAAGGAGTAGTTAAGTGAAAGTGCACACTGCCTCTTCTCATCAGTCGCAGGACAGTATTACAGAAGCAGAGGCAAAATAGGGCCTTTTTTCTAAGCGGCCTAATACACACATCTGACCCTCCTCTGTCCCCTCACCCTGTGTTCTCCTGCTCTCGGCAGGTACCCACAGTCTCCTGTTACATTACACTGAAAGAACAGGAGCAACTTCATGCCACGGTCTCCCCTCCACATCACCAGGGCAGCACTCTCACCTCCCCGGGGCCATTCTTCCTTCCTATCACCGGATGAAGGGCTTCTGCTCCTGCCGAGGGCACAGTCTACCTGCGGCCGTGTTCCCGTCACACTCGCTGCTCAATTTAGACTGAGCGTTTCTGTGTCCTGAGTTTCCCGATCCCTAGTTACCAGGCACTCGGCTTCTTCCTCCCAGTGCTGTGCTAAGACTAACTTTATGGTTATCCTGAAACGAAGCAGTGTCTTGAGCTCACCTGTAATAAATACAAGCCCTCTACTCTATTTTGATGCTATCTGTAATGAAGTATTACAAAATAATGATAGCTGTTTTTGTGCTTTCTTGCCAGGGGAGACAGAGAGAGGGAAAGTGAGAAATCATCTCCCAGGGGAAAGGCCATGCTGCCATCCCGTCTCCTCCATTCTTCCCTCAGGATTTTGGGCACACATGAACATGCAGCAGCAGGATTTTCAAGCCACCAGGTCCAGGACTTGAACCATTCAGTTGGTCATATGGGGTCTAGTCACCTTAACCTCAGGGCCACTGTCTGGCCTGAAGTAATGATAGTTTTAAAAGATGTTTTTTCCAAGTTCACACACCCCTCTTTACATTTTTTTTTTTACCATGAAACCAATTTCCCAAAAAGGGAAATTTTATTGATTACTTTATTCCTTCATGAAAAGACCAACTGTAATCAAATGTGAACATTCAGCTCAAGATTTTGTCGTCTTCATAATAAAAAAGGTGAAGCTTGGAACTGGGATCACTTGACCCTTTCTCTTCTTATCTCCTCCCAGTTCACAGTGCTCACATCTCTTATAGCCAGCATTCTCTTAGATCTGCCAATGGGCTCAACACATTCGAGCCTCAGCACAACTCTGTAGTTTTTTTCCCTTTTTCCAGAAAATAGGCTTAGTCTGTTCACCATAGCCACTCTGCTTCTGTCATAACGCCGCTGTCCCTGAGCACACAGAGAATCCTCGCCCGTTTTGTACTGTGTCACTTTATGAGGTTGGTGCTTGCCACACTTCTTACAGAAGGTGCGGCGGGTTTTAGGGGCGTTCGCCATGCTTACAGGTGTGCTATCTGCACAGAAAGAGAGAAGCTGGAGCCGGAAGTGTATCCACACTCTTCTTTGCAACGCTGAGATTCTCTGATAGAGCAGGAGACGGTAACACCAGCTCTCCCTGCCTCCGTTTCTGCACTGGACAGCGTATGTGCCACTTCAACTGCCCTAAAGTAAATTTCAAATACACTAGAAAATTATTTTAAAGTAGTATTGCCATGTTTTTGAAAATGTCTAGGAATTATCCTCAATATTTATAGTACCATTTTCTAGGAATAATGGTCCCTTAAGTGGCCTAGAATCTCTATGTAAGGTAGACTTGTACAACAATCAGTACATTTCTAGTATTTTAATTTTATTGTATATATTTATTGTGAAACATATCATATGTGCAAATTAAGATGTATATTTACAGCCCAGAGAGTAGTGAGTGCCAATCATTATTCTTGACAGTATGTGATAGTACATTGGGAACCCTTTTTGTCTACCTCTCTGTAAGGATTTCCTTGCATCGTATTTCCCTAAGGTATCATCTCTAATACAGCATCACAATTTCGCTTGCTTGGGAACTTCATACAAATGAAACACTGTGTGAATTTTTTGTGACTTGCTTTTTCCAGTCTGCCTTAGTTACCGATTTCTTCATGTTGCTGTGCATAGCTAAGAAAAAAGGATTGCTTCAAGCTACCCAGTGTTTTATTATATACTGTGAATGTCCTATTAATCTGCCCTATTGGTGGATGTTTGAGTTGCTTCGATATTTTGGTTATTTCAATGAATGTTGCTGTATACATAATTGTAAATGTCAACATGTGTAAAGGAACAAGAGTTTCTCTAGGGGATATATTGATATTTCCTTTACAAAGTAATGCCAAATGGACTTCTGAAACAGTGGCACCAGTTTACCCCTTTCCAGCAGTCCATGTCATTGCACCCTATTTCAGCCATTACTCGTAACTGGTTAATCAGATTAAATATCTTTGGCTATTCTCATAGGTGTAAAATACCACCTATGATTTTTCTTTTCTTTTCGAAAGATTTTTGCCATAGGGCATAGGAGCTTGCTGGAGAGACAGAGAGAGAGAGAGACAGAGATAGAAAGCAAGAAATCACCCGCCCTCTCTGGAGGGATAGTCATGCTGCACCCTTCTCCTCCATTCTCTTCTCAGGATCTTGGGCATGCACGCACACGCACCTGGCATGAGTTTTAAGTTGTTGGGTCTGGGATTCAAATCAAGGTGGACTATGTGGGAGTCCAGCAATATAACCATTACACTATCTGCTGGTCATGCCACCTGTGATTCTCATATGCATTTCTGAAATTACTAACATTGGATTTAATATGTTTATGTACTATCTATGTTTCTTTCATAAAATGTCAGTTCTTAAGTGTTGCCCATTTTTTCTATAGGATTTCTGTCATTCTTATAGAGTTGTAGTATATTATATATGCTCGATGCTGGTCTTTGTCAGTTATGTGTTTAAAGTGTCTTCTATTTCATTGAGACTCTCTTTTTCACTCTTCTAATGATCCGAAATGCCTATTTTAATATAGTCAATTGTATCAATATTTCCCTTTTTAATTGTAGATGTAGAGACCAGCAGATGGCATAATGGTTATGTTACTGGACTCCCATGTTGTCAACTATGGTTCAAGTCCCAGACCTGGTGACTTAAAACTTTTGCCAGGTGTGTGTGTGTATGTGTGCCTGATGCAGAGAGGAGAATGGAAAAGAAGGGATTATGGCATAGCCATCCCACCTGGGGAGTGATTTCTCTCTCTCTCTCTCTCTCTCTCTCTGGTGAGAGTACATGCCCTATAGCAAGCCTCTCTCCAGAAAAAAAATTTAATTGTAGATGTATGTGTTGTTTAAGAAATTCGTCTTCAATCTAGGACATAAAATTATTTCCTCTAAGTCCTGTTTAATAGGACTGCTGTGGTAATTTGCTGTTCAAGTGATGCTAGAATCACAGGGAATATTACAGGTTTTTTTCCACTGGTGACCGACTACATGCCAGGTGCATGCACCCATGATCATGGCTGGTCAAAGGCTAGAAGAGTGGACAATCGGGGTATAAGACCCTGTGTAGGGGCTCGTCTTTCCCTGTTGTCACATTGATGTATGAAGTAAATTTTAAAAATATTTCCTACATAGGACCAGCAGATGGCAGAATAGTTACATCGTTGGTCTTCCACATAGTTGTGGTTTGAGTGCTGGAGATGGCAACTTAAAACTCATGCTGGGCACGTGTGCATGCGTGCCTCAGATCCCGAGAGGAGAATGGAGGAGAAGGGATTGCTGCATGGCCATCCCCCCAGGTTGTGATTTCCCACTTTCTGTCTCTCTCTATCTCTCCAGCAAGTGCACACATGGTATAGCAAAATCTCTCTTTAAAAATATGTATATGTATATATACACACACACACACACATATAATCCTACATTTTTATTTTAAAATACTCTAACTTTTCCTTTCATGTAACTTCTTATTTAACCCATGTAGAATTGATATTTATGTATAGCAGGAGGTAAAGATCCTATTTTCATTCTTTCACTCCAGTGCAGTTTCTACTAATTCCCATGCTATTATAAATCTAGTTTATATATATGTGGTTTCCTGTTTCTTATTGTTCCAGAGTCTTTCTTGTTTATTCTTGCACCAAGTTCACACATTCTCACTTAGAAGTCTTGATATCCAGGGGCCAGCAGGTGGCGTGTGCTGGACTCCCACATGACCGACTGGGGTTCGAGTCCACAGTTGTTCCCATGCTTTCATATCTTACAGTCTTTCAGCTTCTGCCTTAGGGTGCAGACGTTTGCTATGTGTTGAGTTGAGACATACGATGCCTCTCTTTCACAGTCTGAATAACTTCACTTAGTAGTAAATCTTCCTTTAATTCCTTTTATATTGATGCTATAGATCAATCTGAGAGAAACTGTCATATTTACAATATTGATTCTTTCTAGCCATGAACATAACATGGTGTATATCTATTGATTTGAGACTCTCTTAATGTCTTCCAGCAAAGGGGTAAAACTTTCTACCAAGAAGATGCCACACATTTTTTTTCAAAGTATATTTTCTTATTTATTTCATGAGAGAGGTAGATAAAGAGCTAGAGAGACAGAGGTGAAGAGAGAGATATCCACAACAGTCTTCATGCCACAATCCTAGCCCCAGCCTCAGCCAGTCAGGATCATGGTACTTTCCCTGCAACCCAAGTACTTTACAGTAGAGACTTGCAGACATCTCCTTAATCAAGTGATCCACGTAAACATCTCAGTAATTAATGGAACAAATCAAGAATGTGTACCACCTAGAGGATGCAGTGAGAAGAACATCACCTCTGAGGAGGTGGCAGGTTTGAAAAGCAACAACTGCCGGCCAGAGTCTGGTGGGTTTTGGCTGCACCGTGTCTGCTCGCAGCGCTCACCGTCTCCCTGGCCGGCCGAGCTGTAGATTAACAGAAAACTCCCAAGATGGAAACCTTGTCTTTCCCCAGATATAATGTAGCTGAGATTGTGGTTCATATTCGAAACAAGATCATAACAGGAGCTGATGGTAAAAACCTCTCCAAGAATGCTCTTTATCCAAATCCAAAGCCCGAAGTCTTGTACACGACCTACATGAGAGCTTTACAGATAGTGTACGGAATTCGGCTGGAGCACTTTTGCATGACGCCAGTGAACACCGAAGTCATGTGTCCACATATAATGGAAGGCTTCTTACCATACAGCAATGTATTTATTCATCTGGACTCATTTCTGCCCATTTGCCAGGTGAATGACTTTGAGACTGCTGATATTCTATATCCAAAAGCAAAATGGACAAGTCAGTTTTTAAGTGACATCATCAACTTTATTCACTTCGGAGAAGCATGCCGTGAAACATACATGGAATTTCTTTGGCAATATAAATCTTCTTTGGACAAAATGCAGCCGTTGAACACAGCACACCAGGAGGCATTGATGAAATTGGAGAGACTTGACTCTGTTCCAGTGGAAGAGCAAGAAGAGCTGAAGCATCTTTCAGATGATATTCAGGAGCTGCAGCAATCACTGAATCAGGAGTTTCGTCAAAAAACGATAGTGCGGGAACCAGCAGTTAGCGTAATGGCTATGTCGCTGGACTCCCACGTAGTCGACCGCGGTTCGTGTCCCAGACCCGGTGGCTTAAAACTCACGCCAGGCGCATGTGCGTGCGTGCCCAAGATCCCTAGAGGAGAATGGAGGAGAAGGGATTGCGGCGTGACCATCCCCCCTGGGGGGTGATTTCTCGCTTTCTGTCTCTATGTCTTTCTCTGTCTGTCTGGCGAGCGCACGCGCCCTACAGTGAAACCCTCAAAAAAAAAAAAAAACGATAGTGCTGCAAGATGGAAATTCCCAAAAGAAGTCAGATATTTCAGAGAAAACCAAGTGTTTGAATCAACTAAAATTGTTGGTAGTTTCTTTGAAAGAAGTTCAAGAGAATTTGAAAACAAAAATTGTGGATTCTCCAGAGAAGCTGAAGAATTATAAAGAAAAAAATGAAAGAAATAGTCCAGAAGCTTAAAAATTCCAGGCAAGAAGTGATGGAGAAGTATGAAATCTATAGAGATTCAGCTGACTGCCTGCCTTCTTGCCAGCTGGAGGTGCAGTTATAGCAAAAGAAAATACAGGACCTTGCAGATAACAGGGAAAAATTAACAGTGTCTTCAAGGAGAGCCTGAACTTGGAGGACCAAATCGAGAGTGATGAGTCAGAACTGAAGAAATTGAAGACTGAGGAAAATTCATTCAAGAGACTGATGATTGTGAAGAAGGAAAAACTTGCCACAGCACAATTCAAAATAAATAAGAAGCATGAAGATGTGAAGCAATACAAACGCACAGTAATTGAGGATTGCAATAAAGTTCGAGAAAAAAGAGGTGCTGTTTTTGAGCAGGTAACCACAATTAAACAAGAAATCCAGAAAATGAAGTTTGGAATTCGGCAACTAAAAGATCCACTGAAAGGGAGAAATTGAAGTCCCATGAAATATTTTTAAACTTGAAAACAGCTTTGGAGAAGTACCATGAAGGCATTGAAAAGGTGCCAGAGGATTGTGGTGCTGACATAGACGAGAAAACAGCTGAGCTGAAGAGGAGGATGTTCAGAACGGCCACCGGAGGCACAGAGGGACACGTCTTTTTGTAAACAGCTGGCCATCTTTTAACTTTCTGTTTGGAAAGGGACTAGTGAAACTGAAGCTAATGGAAGTATCGGAAGTACCAAATACTGCAGGCTCATTCAGCTTTTAGGTACTCGGATAAGTGGTTATTTTATAAAAGACGCATTTAATGTAGGCTTTTGTTCACTTAAAATTGTGGTAACTTGTGTAGCTATTCATGTCTCCCTTTTGCCCATTTTTGTAAGTAGTGATTGCATTAAAACAAAGTCGCTACCTTTGAAGAAAAAAAAAAAAAAAAGAGCATCACCCCTGTGATATTCCTGCCCAAGAAGCAACATCTAATCTAATCAGCAGGACATCAGAAAAACCTTAGGGCCACTCTACAAAATTGTTCTATGGTCTTCCAAAGTGTCTAGATGTTTTTTGTTTAAAAGAGAAAAAAGAGAAATGAACAAAACTGTTAAGTCATGCATACACAAACACACACACGCACATACTACTGAGGAAATTACCAGAAAGAGAAAAAACTAAAACCACATGACAACCAAAAACAATACATGATTCTGAATTATATCTTTTTGTGAGGAAGGATTTTATTGGGACATTTGATGAAATTGATTGGGATCTGATGATTAGGTGGTAGTAATGTATCGATTAGATTTCCAGATTTGGATGATTGTTTTTGGGAGAATGTCTTTTTAAGAATTCTACAGTTACAGATTCTGGGCCATTGGATATCATGTTGGCAACTTACTCTCAAATGACTCACAACATGTAAAAGACCCTTGCAAAATTTTTTAAAGATTATTTCAATGTTTTGAACAAGAGGGGGAAAACATCTGTGTTCTCTTGGAAGTGTTAAGAGAGGATTTCAAACTGTTTGTTGAAAAGTTATTAATGAAAGTTTCTAAAAGTAAGAAGTGGTTTGCTTTGTCAAATGCTGCTGAGGGATTGAGACAAATGAAAAATGAATAGAAGAGCACTGGTCTCGACACCAAGGAGACATAAGAGAAATTCCGGGGGAGCTGTTTTAGGTGAGTGAGGACGGAAGCCACATTCAAAATGGTTGAAAAGAGATGAGAGGGAAGGGCGAGGAGTCAGTGAGTACATCTCTCTCCAGAAGTGCTGCTGTAATGAGAGCAGAATATGACGTGGTAGTTGGAGGATTACTTGGGGATTGTGGAGGTTTCTTTGGCACGTGAGAGGTTCACAGGTCAGTTTTTACAATGATGGAGAATGTGTAGCGAAGAGGGAGACACTCAGGATCCTGGAGACACATCTGCAGTTGGGTCAACGAGGGATGGGAATGTGACTGCTGGAGAATCTCCCTTGGTGGGAGCTGAAGCCCTTCATCCAGAGATAAGAGGGAAGGCAGGAGGACAGGCTCAGGGAATGTTAAAATTGCTGGGGATGTGGAGGGGAGAACTTCGTATGAAGTTGCTTCTGTTCTTTCAGTGTGCTAGGATACTGGGTTACCTGCTGAGAGCAGAGAATGGAAGATGATGGGCAGAGGAGGCTCAGATGTGTGTAGTAGAGCTTAAAGAAAGAAGAGGAGAATAAAAATAGTGATAGTCAGTTTGGAGAGTGGGAACACCAACACAGAAGGAATGCAGAGAAGTGAGTAAGATGGCCAGGTAGACTTCAAGTTCAGTTGGAGGTTTGTGGTCATGAAATTTAGGTGACATTTGTCAGCATGTGTGTGAATTTTTCTCCAGCAATACCCAGCTGTTTAGGTGCAGGTGAAGACATAGGGGGTCTTAAGAATATCAAGTCAGGTTTTTTGTCATACATAGATTTTTATCCTTCAGGGACACTCTTTGGGTTCAAAGAAAGAAAGACAAGGTATGTATTGCAAAGCCTTTAATGATCATTTTTTTTCAAACATGCACAATTTTATTACCATGTCTCTTTTTATATTATTTCAATACCGGCAAGCTCATCTGCCACCCTTTAGCCCTAATGCATGAATGTATGTTAATAAAAGTAAGGAAAGCAGTAGCTCATCTAATTCTTCCTAGAGTCACTCATCATCCCTAGGATGCGCACACAGGCTCTTTAAGGAGCCGAAGCAGATTGCTATATAAATAAATTGTGAGTCTATTTTTAAAGCTGTATAAATGCAACATTTCTCAGGAAATATTTAAATGAAAAGGCCATACACATTATGAAGACAAAATTCTTAATTTGGACTTCCTCCATTTTTAGCCACTTGGCATTCTGTTCCTTTAAAATGTTATATTGCCTAGTCAAAAGTGGTTATTTTTACTGTTTTCAGAAATGACCAAACACATGAAGGCTTAGGGTGCCTACACAACTGGGATTTTGTCTAACATCAACTTGTTTTAGCTTTTTGTGACATTTTTATCTTTGATTCCTGTTTAATTCCAGATTTCTTTAAAAACCGAATGTATTGGAGATATATTTGACATCCATGGTTTTAGATACAGTTTCGCCTATATTAGTTCTTTTAGCAAATGTGAAAGTCTTATAGCCTTAATATCAAATAATAAACACAAAAATGAATAGTAAGTGTCTCATAAGAATGACCATATTTTGATCCTGTTTCTGCAAAACTGTTACTTGTTTGATGGGTTAATAATGGTAGTATGTGAATTAGCTGAAATATCAATACTACTTCCTTAATGTAAAAAAGAGATAAAGTAAGCTGAAGAAGGGAAAATGACCAGTTACAATCCACAACCCTAATATTTTTTTTAAGTTTATCCATCCACATCTTTCATGAGTGAAAGAGAGAGAACAATAGAGAGACAGCACCCAGCACAGGGCCCCAGCACCATCCAATTCAGGTTGCAGCCATCAGCAGATCATGGGCTCACACACATCTGGAGAACTCAGGAAGGTCTTGGGAGAGAAACCCATTGCTTCCCCTTTGGTGGATCAGTCTCACAGTGCATCGCGTTGACCACTGAGCCCCGTCCAGCCCTCTACAGTTTGCAGCCCTTAAGGTACTGACGGACATCTTTGTTCTGACAATGCTGGCCCCATGCCACCCTGCAGAGAAAGATCAAACACAGTGAAAAGGTTAAAACATCTTCAGAATAATAGACATACTTCAAGTCCTTTGGGGCAAGAAAACATTGGATCCATAAATAAAATACAGGTTCTAGCTGGGCCCAGGAGTTCTGCCTGTTAGATGGAGATGAGCACCACAGTACCGCTTCCTCCCCAACGCCCTCAGGAGAGCACCGGGGCCGAACACAAGGCTGGTTCTGGGCTCTGACAGCAGCAACGGCCAAGGCATCCCCCAGTTACTTAAATAACCTCAATATATGATGGGGAACATGGAGTGTAGAGACTCTTAAATATTCTAGAAATCTCCTGAAATAAATAGAGGAGCAAAGAGTAAGATTCTGACTCCATTGGGGAAGATTGTTTCTTCGGGGACCTAGACAATACATTGTTTAGTATAAGCCCCAAGCATCCATTTGCAGTTCCGAGGAGCATGCTTTGGCCTTTGAAAGTCTTCTCTCACTGTGTATTGAGAGTAGGTAAAGTAATTCCCCCCTAAGTGATTAAAACATACCATGCTTTAATGCCTTGTTCACTGACGATCTTCTTTGCACAAGTTATGGCTTGTGAGATGTCATCTTTCATCAAATCTGAAAGAGAGGTATGAGGGATTTAGGAGACATTCATAGAGGTTTCATTTTAAGTAGATTGGGCCAGTTTTATTCTGTTATGATGAGGAAAGAATACTAAGAAATTATTTTCCCAGAGTTTATATATCTGTGATGGTTAAAGTTTCTTTTCATCACACCCCATTTGGCATAAAATAAAGCATTCTCTTTATCAAAGTTACTGTAAACTACAGAATCAAAATTAACACAATGGGAGATCATTATTGTACTAGACATTGTAAAAATAATGCCTAGCTTTTTGTCTAATAATTTTTATCCATCAATTTTTATTGAAAATTAATCCCCTAATGAAATAAGAAGAAATGCATCGAAAGATGTGAGCACAAAGGTGTTCATGGGAATTTACAAAAGGGAAAAATGGAAACAACTTAGATGGTGAAGAGTATGAATTGGATTAATAAATTATAGAAAATTCATATAATAGACCTTTTGTCCTTTAAAGTAATACAGATTTAGATCCTGCTGCAGTGATGCAAGCAGTAGGGTGTCCCTGTGGGATGCAGGAGCCATATGACGAGGATGGGTGTTCAGATCCCAGATTTATCTGAACACACTGGGGGAACCCACTGGCATCCCGGTGAACCCGATGAGTTAGAGGGCTGGGTGGGGGAGTTCACTGTCTGATGAGACCCTCTGAAGGGTGCCTGTCTCTCTCTCTCTTTTTTTTTCCCTCTCATGAAAGAAGTAAATGGAACTTACATGAACTATCATACAATATATAGTAACAATAATACAGCTTCATGTTGGTTAACATGGAAAAATTTTGTGTGATAAGAAGCAAATTATAAACCAGTGTGTATAGTGTAATTTAATTTTTGTAAAAACACACATTGTTTCATGTTTATATTTGGATACACACGTACATAATATAACTTCATATTCATCCACAGGCTTGTTCTACCTTCTAGAAGACTATATTTCAAAAGCTACCAATGGTTAGTAATTTTAGGGGAGCTATATTTCTTTATTTGTATTTTCTAATTTTATTCAAGACCATGGATTATACAACAATACAAAATATATTTAAACTAAATGAGCTGCATTAATAATGAATAATCTAAGATTTCTTTTTCTAATTGAGAATTTTAACATTTATAAATTTAACGATGTCAAGTTTGCTATACTTCGCAATATTTGGTGCACTAAAGATTCTACATGTTGTGTCTATTTACATAAGTTCAAAAACATTTATTTTGGGCCAGCCAGGGACGTGGTTGTTAAGGCAGCTGGATCCCATGTCTGACTGCACGGTTTGAGTCCTAGACCTAGCGACTTGAAAAAAAAAAAAACAACCATATTTGTTTCATTACAAATGAACATGACCATAAGTTAATATGTTAAGGTATGATAATATTATATGGGGAATGTATATTTTGACGTTGCAAACTAAAGATTTACAAATGAGATGTCATCCTCTGTCTAATTCACTTAAAATCTTTTAGGAACAAAAACACATACACAGAACAAGTAATTATGGGAAAACATTAAGAACTGTTAAATGTTCATGGGAGACATATCATTGTTCATTGAAGTCATGTCTCCAATCTTTTACATATTAAGAACATTTTATAATCCCAAGGAAAACAACGACAAAGGGCCCACACAACTGAATTTTCCCTAAAGCTTCCCAAACCTTCCCAAAGTAAGCTGGAGGGATGGCATTGTTCTGGACAAAGCATCAATCAGGCCGTGTGCAATAAATTAATGCACCATTGCATGTACTTTATTACATTAAAGACCTTTATGATACCAGCTATTTGATTTACGACTTCGGAAATTATGAGGAGGATCATAATGACTTTCTAGAAGTTGAAATAAAGTTTTCCTAGGCTCCTGCATAAATCTTCTTTTATTTACTTATTTTCCTTTTGCCTTGAATCTCTGTTCTTGTAAGTATAACTGGAGAGGGACCACAGGCCTGTGCCATCACTCAGTGTTGCCTCCTCTTACCTTTGCAGGATACATGGCAGGCGTTAACTGCATTGGGAGTTTTGCCGTCGTCACACCAGTAGTGGCTATTGATCTGGAACAGTCCGTAATCGGTGCTTTTATCGTTAGGATTGTAGTTTGTAGCTTTGGTGTTATAATCACTCTCCCATTTGGCCACACACATCCCTAAAAAGAAGTTGGTTTTATTAATAAATAGCAACACTGCATGACTAAACCGCACACCAAAATCAGTTCTATTTAGTTCATTGCATTTAACTACAGATTTACTTTATAAGTATAAAGAGGAATTTAAAACATAAAATATTCAAACATTTTGATGTTAAAGAGGCCAATAAAATCCTTTCATAAAGCAAATCCAATTTTAATACTTACAGAATAAGATAATATATACATAAAACTAGTAAAACAGCTGTTAATTGTATAAAATTATGTAATTATCAAAATGCTGAGTCTCAGGGATGCCTTTATAAACAGTGAATGAAAAGTAAGTTCTTGCTGCCCTTCTACTGAGAGCTCAACACACTTTTGAAACATCTCATGCCATGGCAGGGAATTAAAAAAATACTGGGTCAATGCAGGCTCGCAGAACCCAAGTTCCACAGGAAGAGTGGCTCAAGTCAGTACCAAGCACATGACTGAGATATTTCCAGGCCCTCCCATTTACCGTCCACCGACCCTGCCTGTGCCATTGAGTGGGAGGAACTTGGCAGACTTCGTGGCACTAGAAGGGTGTCACAGGTCCTGCTTTTAGTTAGAAACATTTAGTATTTTCTCCTCCTATGCTCTCAGTTTTTCTCCTGGGGTCTCTGATTCTAAAGGATGCATTGTATTTCACCATTGTGGTAGACAAATCGCAAAGAAATGAAAATGTTGATTCCCTCAAAGCCCCTCTTCTAACTCTTCCTCTCCAGGTGTCTGTGCCCTACCTGACTAACTACTTGGATGTGAAGGAACGTAGACTTACAGGTCGCCAGGCTGATTCCCTTGAAGCCATCCAGTCCATGTTTTTTCATAGTTTTAGCAAATTCGCATCTTTTATTCTTCTCTCCCTGGACAGTGACAGAAAGGAGCAGAAGCCCCAGGACAAGGAGAGCCTTCATGTCAACTGGGAAACTGAACTGCCAATGACTGGGGTGAGCCGGCCCCAGTATTTAAGGTCTTCTAACTTCCTTCCTCTAGTGATCTGGGGAAAGCACCTATGAGGTGTGTGGAAAGCACCTACTGTTGATTGATCCACTGACTTAAAAAACAATTATCTTTTGCTGGAAGAGACATTCTGATGTCTAAGAGTTAACCTATAAGACAGTGATGAAATAACGATATTTAAAGACCTGACTCAGAAAGAATTGGGAAGTATCATTGCTTATGTGACAAGAACCTTCTTCTACTGATGATGAATTTGAGCAACTATGAAAAATAAAAATCAATGTTTACTTTGTACAGCTTAAACTGAGCTGTGATTTTTTTTATGTGTCTTTTTTTGTTTTGCAAGGGGGAGAGGTTTTTGCTATAGGACGCATGCACTCGCCAGAAAGAGAGACAGAGAGACAGAAAGAGAGAAATTGCCCCCATACCACAATCCCTCCTCCTCCATTCTCCTCTTGGGATCTTGGGCACACACGCACACACACCTAGGGTAAGTTTAAGCCACCAGGTCTGGGACTCAAACCATAGTCAACTACATGGGAGTTCAGCAACATAGCCATTTTGCCATCTGCTGGTCCCAAGGTGTGATTTTTTTTTCACTAACAATCATTTTTATAATTATTTTGTTGCATTCACTAATCGGTAGTCATCATTCTCACTTAAAATTATATTATATACACTTTTGCACAAAATAGACATGACACATGTGTCTGTAGTCTTAGTTCATGATGCCAACTATTCAGTCAGCTTCCTACTCTAGATCTTTTTTGCACATTTTTAATCTACCATTGTACACATTTTATTACTGTAAACCAATGTGTGACTGCTATAAATAAGGCTCATATGAACAACTTTCTTAACTCGTTTTCCGTAACTCCTTTGCCTCCCATTTTTATGCTATAATTTAAAAGGTCATTTTAAAGTAATAGGACTTTTCAAATCAAATCTACCCAAACACAAATATTCAACTAAGTACAACCTTTAAAAAATAATCATCTCAAGAGGCTGTGCACATTTTCAAACACTGTGCTATTAGAACTCAAAAAGTACTGTGCATCTGGATCTGTCTTTTCCTCTTATTTTTTTGGAGAGGTTTTTGCTATAGAATGAGTGCGCTCACCAGAAAGACAGAGAGAGACAGAAAGCGAGAAATCACCCCCTGGGAGGATGGCCATACCACAATCCCTTCTCCTCCATTCTCCTCTTGGGATCTTGGGTACGCACGCACACGCACCCAATGTGAGTTTGGGACTTGAACCATGGTTGACTACATGGGAGTCTAGTGACACAGCCATTATACCAACTTCTGGTCCTTGGACCTGTCTTTTCTGATAGACACTGATCTACCAAAATTTAATGGCTTTGGGCCAGTTGGTTGCATGGTGGTTAAGGTGACTGGATCCCACATGGCCAACTGTAGTTCGTTTAGTTTGAGTCCTAGACCCAGTGGTGTGAAAAACACACTGGGTGCATGTGCATGCCAACCCAAAATCCCAAAAGGAAAAATGGAGGAAAGACATTGTGATGTGATCATTCCCCAAGGAAAGCATTTTCTCTATCAAGTGCATTTACCCTCTAGCAAATTAAAAAAAAAAAAAAAGTGTCATCACTTTGAAGTTACTCATATAGTATGTTATATTTCATTTGTTTCATCCCTTCCCATCCCATTCCATTCCATACTCCATTTCATTCCATTGTATCCATTCCATTGCATGCATCCCATTGGATGCATTCCATTGCATCCATTCCATCCCATTCATCTATTTCATCCTTCCTCATTCCATTAATTCCATTCCATTCTGTTTTATTTTCCTAGACACAGTGTCTCACTACATTGTCCAGACTGGCCTCAATCCCTCTGCCTCAGCCTGCCTAGTAGCTGGGAGTACAGGCCCACATCCCCACATCTGGCTCGATCTTTAGTTTTCATCAATGGCAGCTTCTCTCCTTGGCTTCTAAAGGTTACCAGCTTTGACTCTAATGACTGTGGACTCAGAAAAAGGAAAAAAAGAAAAACCTAATTTTCAAGATTTTAAGGCCTAATATTGATTCTTTAATAATACACAATAAGGCGAATTTTCAGGACTTAAGCAGAGAAAGACAAGTTTAAAAAGTTGGTCTTTGGGCTCTTTATTTTTTTAGAGAATTTTTGCTACAGGGTGCATGTATTAGCCAGAGAAACAGAAAGTAAACTCCCTGCCCCCCCCCCAGCACCCTGGGGGATGGCCATGTCAAATCCCTTCTTTTCCATTCTCTTGGGATTTGGGGCATGCACATACACATATTCAGTGTTAGTTTCAAGATGCCAGATCCAAGACTTGAACCATTGTCGACCACATGGGAGTCCAATACCTTAACCACTGTGCTACCTCCTGGCCCAAGTCTTTGAACCTCTTAATATTCTTCCTATGTCAATGCTAAGCAATGTCCAGTTGTTTTGTATGCTGGTTTCAGATATCTGATTATGAAATTATTTTTTTCTGTATTGCCAGAGGGCCCATTCACTTGCCAAAGGGAGAGTGAAAGAGAGAAAAAGAGAGAGAAAGCATCCCACAATGGGGCCTGGTCACATCATAATTCAATCTCCTTTATTTCTCCATCCTGTCTGAATTTGGGGCTCAAATGTACATGTGTTTGGGGGGACCAGCAGTTAGTGTAATGGCTGTGTCGCTGGACTCCCATGTAGTCGACTGCGGTTCGCGTCCCAGACCCAGTGGCTTAAAACTCACGCCGGGCACGTGTGTGTGCATGCCCAAGATCCCGAGAGGAGAAGGGAGGAGAAGGAATTGCAGCGTGGTCATTCCCCCTGGGGGGGGTGACTTCTCTCTTTCTGTCTCTCTGTCTCTCTGTCTGTCTGGCAAATGGACGTGCCCTGTAGCAAAAACCTCTACAAAAAAAAGAGTATGTGAAATTGTGTTTGGCATTTTTAGTCACTAGAGCGGGGGGGCCAGCAGGTAGCATGATGGTTAAGGATGCTGAACTCCCCACATGGTCTACTATGGTTCGCTTTCTCACTTTCCCTCCTTCTCTCTCTCTCTCTCCCTCTCTCTCTCTCGCTTTCTCACTCTGTCCCTCTCTGGTCAAATTTAAATAAATAAATAAATAAATGTTAAATAAATAATTCTTTTTTAAAAAAAAGAATCCTACTATTAGAAAAAAAAATTCACTAGAGCTGGAATTCAACCCATAATTAGCTATGTGGACACACTATGCTCAGAGTTTAAGCATTGTGCTAGAGGGTCAGCCCTGATGCAATTAATTTTGTTTTTCAAATGTTTGAAGAATTATGGACGTTATTATCTTGGAGTATATATATTTTATAATAATGTGTGTGTGTGTATATATATATATATGTGTGTACATATATATATATATATATACACACATATACATTTTTTAGGATTTTGCCATAGGGCGCATACACTCATAGGAGAGAGACAGAGAAAGATAGTGAGAGGAAAAGCGATAAATCCCCAAGAACTCTTATATGTATCCTACATATCATGATGGAATCAGAAAGGATTAGGTGAGCTATTGCTGTTCTTTTCTTGTGTGTGTGCGCACGCTGACTGGAGAGACAGAAAGCGACAAATCAACCCTGCCTCCCCACCCCAGGGAGGATGGTCACACTATAATCCCTTCTTTTCCATTCTCCTCTCAGGATCTTGGGCACGCATACACACATGCCCAGTATGTGCTTTCAGCTGCCCAGGTCCGAGACTTGAAACATGATTGACTACGTGGGAGTCCAGCAATGCAGTCTGCTGGTCCCTTGTAGTTCTTTAATTTACTTTTTTCTTAGTTTTTGCTACAGGGTATTTCCAATTGTCAAAGAGAAACAGAGAAATGAGAGAGGGAAAATGAGAAATCCTCCCCCTCCCAGGGGAGGATGGCCATGCCACAGTCCTTTCTCCTCCATTCTCATCTCAGGATTTTGGGTGCACCCACCCACACACACCCAGCATGATTTTTAAGCTACTAGATCCAGGACTCGAACTGCACAGCCAGTTTTGTAGGACCCAGCACCTTAACTTCCATGCCACCTGCTGTCCCACTGTTCTTCAATCATAAGAAAATAGATTCCTCCCTCCTGTCACTGGATAAAGGGCTCCTATTCCTGTAACTGGTAGTCTTTACCTAAGTTACAATCTTCCCTCTCACTGCTCGAACTTAGGTCCAGTCTTTCCTTCGTCCTGAGTTTTTCCCTCTTTGCTGAATCTCATCCATCATTGCACAAACTATCTGAATACTCTCCTATTATCAAAGAACATGTAATAGTCCCTACATAATTCTCCAACTACCACTTCATTCTCTGCTCCCTTTACAGCAAAACTTTTGGGAAAAGGTACGCTCACTGATTTCACATACTCACCTCCCATCTCTTTTCAATTAATTCTGATCTGGCTTCCATCCTTATTCAGCTAAAACCACTCTCCGGTGGATCCTTGGTGTCAATTCCTATCTGTTCTTTGTTCATCTGTCTTGATCTTTCAGAAGCATTTGACAGAGTGAACCTCTTCATACTTCTAGAAAGTTTTTCTCTTTCAGCTTCTTATTTACTCCCTATCTCATAGATTTTCTTTCTAGTCCTTCTTCCTGACGCTTGCTCTGCTGTTTTTTGGGGGGTTTTTTGTTTTTTTAATAAATTTTTTATTTTTTTCATTTTATTTTCTTCCATACATTCAATCACATTATTATTTGTCTTACAAAATGGATATTTAAACAGACTAACATTTCTCCCTACTACTGTTGATAAAACTATGAAATATCTTCAACAGATAATACCACACCTCTTTGTGCCATTAATGCTTTGCCTCCCTGTCCCTCCCCCAAATGTCCTTCCTCAGAACCTCCTCTTTCACACACACTATATCTGGTATTTACATCTATATACTGCGTTTCTATATCCTTTAGACAATTAGTTTCAGTCATAGATTGCAGACACTCAGTATATATTAAGTGGGGGCATACAATGCCTTTCCTTCATAGCATGGCTTGCTTCACTCAGCAGTAAGTCTTCCGTATTCATTCACTTCCTTTCAAAAAGGATTAATTAGTGGCGTACTCTCAAAAGTGAATGCAGCTCTTTTAGAACTATAGTATGTATATGAATGTTGAATGGTTCACAAAACTAGAAAGGTAAAAGAATGAACTTTCAAGATATTATCATGAATTTATAAATAACAAAGGAAATGTACAGGGCCAGCAGGTGGCGTGGTGGTTAAGGTGGCTGGATGCCACATAGCCAACTGTGCTGCTGGAGTCCAAGACTGTGGCTTGAAAACCAGCAGGGCATGTGTGCATAGGTACCCAAAATCCCAAGAGGAAAATGGAGAAGGGACTGTGGTAAGACCATCATCCAGGGGGTGCTTTCTCATATGTCTCTGTCTCCAGTGAGCACAGGAGAACTATGACATGGGCATGTGTGTCCATGATCTAGGGTTGGCTGAAGGCTGGGGAGGATCACAGCATCAAAACCCTTTTATGGAGGAACCAGCAGATGGCATAATGGTTACATAGCTTGACTCTCACATAGTCAACTGTGGTTTGTGTCTCAGACCCAGTGACTTAAAACTCACACAGGTTCCTGTGTGTGCATGCCCAAAGTCCCAAGAGGAAAATGGAGAAGAGATTGTGGCACAGTCATCCCTCCAGAGATGATTTCTTGTTTTCTGTCTTACTATTTCTCTGGCAAGTACATGCACCCTATAGCAAAAATAAATCTCTTTAAAAAAACAAACAAACAAACAAAAGAAACACCTTTCATGGGAACTCGTTTTTTCTTTATTTCTGTCTCTCTTCCCTAAAAAAGCAATACACTTTTTCTTTTTTGAGTGAGAGGTTTTTTGCTACAGAGCAGGAGCACTCACCAGAGAAAGACAGAAAGCTAGAAATCGCCCCCCAAGGAGGATGGCCATGCTGTAATCCCTTCTCCTGGAATTCTGGGCACACTTGCATATGCACCTGGTGTGAGGTTGAAGCCAGGTCCAAACCGTGGTGGACTACCAGAGTCCAGTGACATAACCATTGCGCCACCTACTGGTCCCAAACTTTAAGTTGCTAAATGGAATCACTATATGTTATAGTCTATATGGCTTTCTGTTCTTTTAGCTCAGTACTAATACTTTCATAATTACTTTCATATTTTTAAATAATTAGGCTTATATTACTCCTAATTGATTTCTATTTTAGGATATCAGGAGTTCCCACTATGGAAGGTAAAGATTAAGCTCTATCTCCTGTATCTCCATTATGCCAATTACATGACACCCTTTTCCAAATCTTATCCTTCCAAATATAATTTTTGGTTGTCAATACTCAGCATTTATGTAGCCACAAAGACAATTACCTTCTTTTCTTGTACAAGATTTTGTTTTCCCTAGAGCTAATATCTGCATGACTCTCATGTATGTATCATATCTGTCATTAGTTCAACTCCTAAACTCTGGGTTTAATATTTAAATCCCTTCTGGTGGCTTCAGACTTAGCTGAGATTTTGTCAGTTCCAATCTTCTGAAGCAGTATCTCCCAAACATTCCAGGTGCAATCTAACTTAGACAGGTTGTTGTCAATGTCTGCACAGAGCTGTCATTTTGGGTCCTATTATTTTCTACTTATTGTGCTCCCTGCATTTCATCATTTCTTCTTCTTGGTTTATTCTCTTATCTTAGTGGATGGTATCTTCAGGATCTTCCTGAGAAGGTCTTCGAGAGAGGTACTTTTTTTCAACTGAACTTTAGCATGTCTGAACTTTTTCTTTTTCTTTTTTTTTAGGAGAGGTTTTCGCTATAGGGCGCGTGCGCTCCAGAGAGACAGAGATATATAAAGTGAGAAATCACCCGCCCAGGGGGGATGGCCACGCGGCAATCTCTCCTCCTCCATTCTCCTCTCGGGATCTTGGGCACACACACACACACACACACGTGCCCGGTGTGAGTTTAAGCCACCAGGTCTGGGACGCGAGCCGCGGTCGACTAAGTGGGAGTCCAGCGACATAGCCATTCACACAATTGGTTCATAGTTCACCAGGTACTGAGGAGTAAATAGGTGGAATTTTCCTCCGGATTTTTTGAAGGTCTTGCTTAATTGCACTCTAAAGCCCTAAATCGCGGTCCAACACTCTGAAGCCACTCTGTTCCAGTCTTCACAATCTGGAAGTGTGCGGGGCCTTCCATCTATCCCCAATGTTCTGCAAGCTCACCAGGACACACCTTGACGTGGATCTCTTTTCATCTTCGTGCTAGAGGCTTGGTGGATTATTCGTTGCTAAAATCCCTATCGTTAGGTGCTGGGACACTTTACAGAATTATCTCCGCTTCTTTTCTTTCAATCCTTCCGAATTGCACTGGTCCTCTGACGCCGAGGCCGCGGCGAGGCGCGTGCGCAGTGCCCCGGCATGCGTGCGCACACCAGCCCGTCGCGCCTGCGCACGGCGTCGCGGTCGCCCCGCCCGCTCTTCTCTCTTCTCCCGCGCGGCTGAATGGCCTTTGGGGACGCCGCCCACGTGGAGGAGTTGGCGGTCACTCAACGCCTCGGGCCGGGGTGACTCGCACTCCTTCGACCGGAAACCCTCCGCCTGGGCCCACGCGGGAGGAGCGGGGCCTCTGAGGGCAGCGGCGACCCCGCCGGCCCTGGTCCCTTTCCCTGGCGGCGTGTGGCTTGAAAACCAGCAGGGCATGTGTGCATAGGTACCCAAAATCCCAAGAGGAAAATGGAGAAGGGACTGTGGTAAGACCATCATCCAGGGGGTGCTTTCTCATATGTCTCTGTCTCCAGTGAGCACAGGAGAACTATGACATGGGCATGTGTGTCCATGATCTAGGGTTGGCTGAAGGCTGGGGAGGATCACAGCATCAAAACCCTTTTATGGAGGAACCAGCAGATGGCATAATGGTTACATAGCTTGACTCTCACATAGTCAACTGTGGTTTGTGTCTCAGACCCAGTGACTTAAAACTCACACAGGTTCCTGTGTGTGCATGCCCAAAGTCCCAAGAGGAAAATGGAGAAGAGATTGTGGCACAGTCATCCCTCCAGAGATGATTTCTTGTTTTCTGTCTTACTATTTCTCTGGCAAGTACATGCACCCTATAGCAAAAATAAATCTCTTTAAAAAAACAAACAAACAAACAAAAGAAACACCTTTCATGGGAACTCGTTTTTTCTTTATTTCTGTCTCTCTTCCCTAAAAAAGCAATACACTTTTTCTTTTTTGAGTGAGAGGTTTTTTGCTACAGAGCAGGAGCACTCACCAGAGAAAGACAGAAAGCTAGAAATCGCCCCCCAAGGAGGATGGCCATGCTGTAATCCCTTCTCCTGGAATTCTGGGCACACTTGCATATGCACCTGGTGTGAGGTTGAAGCCAGGTCCAAACCGTGGTGGACTACCAGAGTCCAGTGACATAACCATTGCGCCACCTACTGGTCCCAAACTTTAAGTTGCTAAATGGAATCACTATATGTTATAGTCTATATGGCTTTCTGTTCTTTTAGCTCAGTACTAATACTTTCATAATTACTTTCATATTTTTAAATAATTAGGCTTATATTACTCCTAATTGATTTCTATTTTAGGATATCAGGAGTTCCCACTATGGAAGGTAAAGATTAAGCTCTATCTCCTGTATCTCCATTATGCCAATTACATGACACCCTTTTCCAAATCTTATCCTTCCAAATATAATTTTTGGTTGTCAATACTCAGCATTTATGTAGCCACAAAGACAATTACCTTCTTTTCTTGTACAAGATTTTGTTTTCCCTAGAGCTAATATCTGCATGACTCTCATGTATGTATCATATCTGTCATTAGTTCAACTCCTAAACTCTGGGTTTAATATTTAAATCCCTTCTGGTGGCTTCAGACTTAGCTGAGATTTTGTCAGTTCCAATCTTCTGAAGCAGTATCTCCCAAACATTCCAGGTGCAATCTAACTTAGACAGGTTGTTGTCAATGTCTGCACAGAGCTGTCATTTTGGGTCCTATTATTTTCTACTTATTGTGCTCCCTGCATTTCATCATTTCTTCTTCTTGGTTTATTCTCTTATCTTAGTGGATGGTATCTTCAGGATCTTCCTGAGAAGGTCTTCGAGAGAGGTACTTTTTTTCAACTGAACTTTAGCATGTCTGAACTTTTTCTTTTTCTTTTTTTTTAGGAGAGGTTTTCGCTATAGGGCGCG
This sequence comes from Tupaia belangeri chinensis, assembly GCF_000334495.1. Classification (NCBI taxonomy): domain Eukaryota; kingdom Metazoa; phylum Chordata; class Mammalia; order Scandentia; family Tupaiidae; genus Tupaia; species Tupaia belangeri. Next base: position 77,065 of record NW_006159643.1, read on the forward strand.
TGCGCTCCAGAGAGACAGAGATATATAAAGTGAGAAATCACCCGCCCAGGGGGGATGGCCACGCGGCAATCTCTCCTCCTCCATTCTCCTCTCGGGATCTTGGGCACACACACACACACACACACGTGCCCGGTGTGAGTTTAAGCCACCAGGTCTGGGACGCGAGCCGCGGTCGACTAAGTGGGAGTCCAGCGACATAGCCATTCACACAATTGGTTCATAGTTCACCAGGTACTGAGGAGTAAATAGGTGGAATTTTCCTCCGGATTTTTTGAAGGTCTTGCTTAATTGCACTCTAAAGCCCTAAATCGCGGTCCAACACTCTGAAGCCACTCTGTTCCAGTCTTCACAATCTGGAAGTGTGCGGGGCCTTCCATCTATCCCCAATGTTCTGCAAGCTCACCAGGACACACCTTGACGTGGATCTCTTTTCATCTTCGTGCTAGAGGCTTGGTGGATTATTCGTTGCTAAAATCCCTATCGTTAGGTGCTGGGACACTTTACAGAATTATCTCCGCTTCTTTTCTTTCAATCCTTCCGAATTGCACTGGTCCTCTGACGCCGAGGCCGCGGCGAGGCGCGTGCGCAGTGCCCCGGCATGCGTGCGCACACCAGCCCGTCGCGCCTGCGCACGGCGTCGCGGTCGCCCCGCCCGCTCTTCTCTCTTCTCCCGCGCGGCTGAATGGCCTTTGGGGACGCCGCCCACGTGGAGGAGTTGGCGGTCACTCAACGCCTCGGGCCGGGGTGACTCGCACTCCTTCGACCGGAAACCCTCCGCCTGGGCCCACGCGGGAGGAGCGGGGCCTCTGAGGGCAGCGGCGACCCCGCCGGCCCTGGTCCCTTTCCCTGGCGGCG
>NW_006159643.1:77931-113740 GCF_000334495.1 Tupaia belangeri chinensis
TGCGGCTTCTTGCGTGGGACAATATGTTCAAGAGAATGGCCGAATTTGGGCCTGACTCCGGCGGGAGAGTGAAGGTCAGTGCCCGGCCGCGCACCCCTTCCGGTGGTGGCTCTCTGGTCTCGGCCCGTCCGTGCGCCGTGCGGGGAGGCCCTGCTTGGTTCCGTTTCGCGCCGTGTTTTCGGGTTCCACCCGGATTTCCAGGCGGAGAGCGAGTCAGCCGTGGTGTAAACAGTGTTGATTGGGCCCCACCTTCTCCGCGTCACAGCCACCTTCCTTCCCCGCCAAAAAAACAAACATAAACCAGCCTGTAGCTTGGTAGACCTGGCGTGTCCGCTGAGGAATCAGGCCCCTCGGATGGCAGGAAAAGCCTGGTGTGGTGCACATTTCGCGGCTATTCCAGGTCGTTGGTAAACTGGCCTCCACCGCCTGCCCCAGTTTGAGACTAACAAATAATAGATGAACACTGACCCGCAGTATCTACAAGTGCGGTAACAGGCACAGACGCCTGGAAAAGATAAGTAAATTTGCCCTCGTTTATGGCGTTCACAGGGTCCCAGTGCTCCGCCAGGTTGTTAATCAAGGCATGCAAAGAACACAACTCTGCCCGACATAGAGGACACTTTGGGTTAATGTCAGCTTTTGAGTCTAACGAATACTGCCGTGGAGCCTAACGTGACGTTTGACATCTTGACACTTACCTCCATCTTTCCTGCATCCCTGGCACTTTTTTTTTTTTTGGAGAGGTTTCTGCTATAGAGTGCATGCGCTCGCCAGAGAGACAGAGAGAGAAAGCGAGAAATCACCTCCCAGGGGGGATGGTCACGCCGCAATCCCTTCTCCTCCATTCTCCTCTCTGGATCTTGGGCAAGCACGCACACGCGCCCAACGTGAGTTTTAAGTCACCCGGTCCGGGACGCGAACCGCGGTCGACTACTTTGGAGTCCAGCGACATAGCCATTACACTAACTGCTGTTTCCCAATCATGTTAGGTTTTAAAAGTTTGTATATTTTCAGTCCAGAGTTCTCAAGTGCTTATTTACTAAAATAGTCACATAAAGCTTCACAACTAGAGATTTATTTCTCCTCGTTGCTGATTGGTATGCATTCTTTTAAGCATCTTTTTTCCCAGTTTTGATCAATTTTATTCAGGTAGAAAGTCTGTTTAGATGGGGTCCACCTTTTATCATCAACAAACTGCAAGCTCCCGGTGACACTGTAGCATTTATGGCATCTGTTACACATCAGTGCTCTGGTTCAGTCAGGCCTTAAAGCTGAGCTCCACCTATGGATAAGTGCCTTTACACTTACTAGGTGTGATGTGAAACATGTACGCGCAGCTCAGAACTGTGCACCAGTGTTGTAGCAAACGTGCCATCAGCCAATGTTTATCATGCTTCATCCAAGTACCACTTGACCATTTAAAATTCTATTTTTAAAGCTTCTTCCTATGCAGTAATATTTTTGTAACTGTAGATTTGAATGTCTACCTATTATATGGTTTTTCTAATACTGATTTTTTTTAAGTTAATAAAATGAAAAATGTTTGTCCTTATTCTACCAAAATCCTCTCTTAAACTTCCTTTGTATTTGTACTACATTGCACTTTGGTAAACACTGCCATAGGCTAATAATAAGGACATTACCATCAAAGGATGCTAGTCAGACTGGCGGTTTTTACTCCAAAGCCTAGCTTTTAGGTTTGTAAGTAAAGGGCCTTTTCTATTTCCTTTAATAAAACTCTCAAAGTACCTTACGTGATCTAAAAAGACACTTTCAAACCGGGAACATTGTAATTTGTTATTCAGATATTGGTATTAATGTGAAATGAAATGTATCAGAACTTGATTTAAGAGAATTCATCTTATAAGCAAATTCTTGATTGCTGTTCGACTGTATTCCTTAAAACAAGCTTTCAGAGCTCTTATTCTATTTATTTAAGTAGTGGTACAATATTTATTGGTTTTTAAATTATTTTTCTTTTAGGGGGTTACCATCGTTAAGCCCATAGTTTATGGTAATGTTGCTCGATATTTTGGGAAGAAACGAGAAGAAGATGGACACACCCATCAGTGGACAGTCTATGTGAAACCATATAGAAATGAGGTAGGCACTTGTTTTTTTATCATTTGTTTTTGGAACTACAATTTGTTTTACTTGATGATAAATAATTTTTATAGGGAACCAGCAGTTAGCGTAATGGCTATGTCGCTGGATTCCCACGTAGTCGACCACGGTTCGCGTCCCGGACCCGGTGGCTTAAAAACTCACGCCGGGCGCGTGTGCGTACGTGCCCAAGATCCCGAGAGGAGAATGGAGGAGAAGGGATTGCGGCGTGACCATCCCCCCTGGGGGGTGATTTCTCGCTTTCTGTCTCTATGTCTCTCTCTGTCTGGCGAGCGCACGCGCCCTATAGTGAAAACCTCTCAAAAAAAAAATAGTAATAATAATAATTTTTATAGTAACTTTCTGATTATAAGATTGGCCCATTATAGAATGTTGCTCCCCAAAATTTGAATTAGTGAGAACTGTCATCTTTATATAGATATTAGAATCAATTTTCAAAAAGTTTCTAAGTTAAAGTAACAACTGTTGTTTTATAAACACAGTGCAATTGCATGTCCCTAACATGACATATTAATTTTACATAGTGTTTAATCAGGTGTTTTGGGAATAGCAGGTAATACATAAAGTGATATTGTAGTGAATGAGACCATCAGGAAATGTGAGAAAGTTCTGATATATCATCTGGTTGCTGGGAATTTCGTTTTGCTGCTGAATCTCTAATGCCTAGAACACAGAAAGTACATAGTAAGTACTTAACAGATACTTACTGAATGATTAAGTTGCTTACTATATTTAAAACTCTTCGAAGTTCACACAGAAACTTACATATGAATGTTCATAGCAGCATTATTCACATTAGCCAAAAAATGGGAACAACCAAAATACCTGTCAACTATGAAATAAAATGTATAAGTATACAGTGGTATATTATTAGGCAGTAAGAAGAAATTGATACATGTTAGTACATGGATGAAACTTAGAAGCATTATGCTAAATTTGAAAAATCAGACACAGAAGACCACATGTTTTCTGATTCCACTTGTATGAAATATCCAGAATAGGCAAAGCCATAGATACAGAGCATAGATTAGTGGTTGCCAGTGGATGGGAAGAATAGGAAATTGCTAGTGAGTGCTGATATATGGGGTTTCATTTTGCATGATAAAAAATATTCTAAAATTGATTGTGGTGATGATTATAAAATTGAATATACTAAAAGTCATTAAGTTGTATACTTTAAACAAATAAATTGTATGGTATCTGGATTATATCTCAATAAAGCTGTTATTTAAAGAAAAAGATTCCTCAATGACTACATATTGCCCTCATGACAAAGTTAAATTATACATAAGCACATGTGTGCACACACACATATGCATACAGATACTCCCAAGAGGGTCTTTATGCTGTAGTCCACCCCAGTCTCAGCCAGCCCATATCACAGGCACGTGCTTGTGCATCCTGTGCTCAGAGAGGACCTGGAATGCAAACCTAGGACATTTCCTACATGGATCCAGGTGCATTACCACTGCGCCACCAGGGTCCCGAAGTTTAAATTCTTTTATCCTGTTTTAGAGAATTCGCCATGGGGCCAGCCCTATAGCAGAATTGTTAAGCACTATATGTTGGGAGCCAGATCTACATGGCTAATTGCTGTTCAGGTCCCAGCCCTGGCAATAATGAAATACACATGGGGTATGTATGCATACCCCAAATCCTGATCAGAAGGAGAAATGGAGGAAAAGGACTACAGTGTCATAATCCCCCCCCCCGCCCGGGGCTGTTTTCTCTCTCCACCACCTCCCCTACTCTGGTGAGTGCCTGTGTCTTCTGGCAATAAAAAGATTGGAGAGAAAGTCTACCATCGTCTTTCCCTGTCCTCAAGTTCTATAGCCTTATCTCATCTGTGCCTCATTATTTCCTCATACTCTACATTCTGCCTATACTAATGCTCTCAGTTTCCCAAAAGAGCATCCCTAAACCTCTTCCTTCATTCCATCCCACCCACTCTATTCATGTTGATTCTTTTTTTTTTTAAGCATTATTTTATTTTATTTATTTATTTTTAATTTGCTATAGGGCATGTGCACTCAGCAGAGAGAGAGAGAAAGAAGGAAAGTGAGAAAGCAAGCTATCAGGTCCAGGACTCAAGACTCAAACTACGGTCAGCTATGTGGAAGTCCAGTGCCCTAACCACCATGCCACCTACTGGCACCATGTTGATCCTTTAAGTGTTAGTTCAAATGTCATTTTCTTTGGAACCTTCCTGATTTTCTATGACTAAATTAGATGCTCCCCCTGTCGATTTCTGTCTGCTCCACAGTGAAAGTCTGAGGATAAGGCTGTATTTTATTTACCATTGTATACCTAGCATGTGGCATAGCAGTGTGGTGTAGTGACTCACATATTTGTAGAAGAAATAAATGAAGTATTCCTAAGACTCTTCAAAGATGCATATGAAAATCTGCCTTAGGAAAAAATCCTCATAATATATAACAAGAGTTAAAAGGCAGGGTATTAAGATATAGTATAGGACCAGCTCCATGGCCTGGTGATTAAGGCAGCCAGATCCCATGTGATCCCAGTCACGTGGCTCAAGTCCTGGTCCTAGCAGGTTGAAGAACATGCCTGGTGTGTGCGTGTGTGTGTGTGTGTGTGTGCGCCAAAAATCCCGAGAGGAGAATGGAGGAGAAGGAATGTGGCCTGGCATTTTCCTAGGGGGTGGTTTCTCATTTTTCCCTCTTTGTTGTCTCAATCTGTCTGTCTCTTCTGGCAGGTGTATATGCTCTATAGCAAAAACTAATGAAAAAAAAAAACGAAAGAAAGAAATGAAAACCTTCCTGCCTTCAAGGATCTTGTAAGATTCCCCTCCCCTTCTCTTTTTCTTTCTTTGAGACCAGATAAGGCTAGTATGTACAGAAAAAGAATCAGAAGTCGGGTAGGGTCTTTGTCCTGGGCCTTTCCTGCCCTAAGCCTTCTGTTCTTGGGTGCATTCTGGTCTTACAAGTACGTCCACCTATGCCTTCCTGTGCCCCATTCCCCTCATCCCCTGCTCCAACACCGACAAAAGGGCTGGCCCTTACACCTCATGCATCCTTTCATTTCTTTTTCAGGAAGTGCTGGGCCCTGGGAAATCAAGAAAGTAGAATGAGCTGGGGTAAAAAGAGGAGTCCATCATGAAATAGTAGCATATACACTTAAAAGGTAAACAGGAAAATCTCAGAGGCTATTTTTTTTAAGGTTTTTATAGTAGGATGCATGAGCTCTTGAGAAAAGAGAGAGACAGAGAGAGGGAAAGTGAGAAATCAGCCCCAGAGGGAATGGCCATGCCATAGTCCTCCTCTAGGGAATTTTTTAGGCATGCACACACACACACACACACACAGCATGATTCTCAAGCCACTGGGTCCAGGACTTGAACTACAGTTAGCCATGTGAGAATCCAGTGCCTTAACCAGAACACCACCTGCCGAACCATCAGAGGCATTTTTAACAGTGCGGTAGCACCGTAGCGGGGAGCTCTTGGTGTGTATTACACTGGAACAATCCACAGGTGCCCTTTTGTCACATACCTGCCTGGCCCTGCGTTCAGTGAGAGGGCTGTGCCTGAGGGCGGTAGGGGGCTAGAGGAAGAGCTGATGAAGAATGCATCTGGGCATCTGGAAGGGTCAGGCTCACCTTCAAGGCCAGGGGCCTGGAGATCCAGAGGACGATGATGCCTCTAGTCAAGGTGTGGTTAGCTCTTTCCTTTCTTTCTTCTTTTTTTTTCCCCTCTTTTTTTTTTTTTTGAGATTTTGTTATAGGACATGTGCTCTCCAGAAAGACAGAGAGAAAGAGACAGAAAGCGAGAAATCATTCCCTGATGATGCCCATGCCACAGTCCCTTCTCTTCTATTCTTCTCTTGGGATTTTGGGCATGCATGCACATGTACCTAGCATGAGTATTAGGCTACCGGGTCCGGGACTTGAACTGTTGTTAACTATGTGGGAGTCCAGTGGCGTAACCATTACACCATCTGCTGCTCCTGGTGTGGTTAGCTCTTAGCCGGTTCATGTGCCCAAGGGTAAAGGTTGCCATGTGTGGTCCCTTGGCTGATGGGCTGCAGGAACGGGGCAGGGGGGCCACACAGAGCTCTACCTGCATGTGCCCACGTGACCCTACTGGGGCACACTCCAGCAGGCAGGTAGAGACATAATGGCGCTGGCACTGGAGTTTTAGTGATGCTTTTACAAATCCCTGCCTCAACCATGCCAGCCTCACCCGGACTCTCCCCTTGGAATTTACTCTTCTTTCCATCATTCCTTCAGTCTTCATCCCAAGGAAGACGATGGCACTTTGTTGAAGCGACCATAATTTACCTTGGTGTTTTCCCACAGGTTCAGAAGTAGCCCTGTCATTGCAGTTGTCATCCCAAAGGCACCTTCCCTAACAATAGCCAGGCCTGCATGTGCTAGACACAGTCCTGTGTGTCTTATGTAGACTAACTTCTTTAGTCCTTGTAGCAGTCCTGGGAGGGAGACACTGTTATGATCCCCATTTTACAGATGCAGAATTGTTAAGCACTATATGTTGGGAGCCAGATCTACATGGCTAATTGCTGTTCAGGTCCCAGCCCTGGCAATAATGAAATACACATGGGGTATGTATGCATACCCCAAATCCTGATCAGAAGGAGAAATGGAGGAAAAGGACTACAGTGTCATAATCCCCCCCCCCGCCCGGGGCTGTTTTGTCTTTCCCCCACTCAAACTACGGTCAGCTATGTGGAAGTCCAGTGCCCTAACCACCATGCCACCTACTGGCACCATGTTGATCCTTTAAGTGTTAGTTCAAATGTCATTTTCTTTGGAACCTTCCTGATTTTCTATGACTAAATTAGATGCTCCCCCTGTCGATTTCTGTCTGCTCCACAGTGAAAGTCTGAGGATAAGGCTGTATTTTATTTACCATTGTATACCTAGCATGTGGCATAGCAGTGTGGTGTAGTGACTCACATATTTGTAGAAGAAATAAATGAAGTATTCCTAAGACTCTTCAAAGATGCATATGAAAATCTGCCTTAGGAAAAAATCCTCATAATATATAACAAGAGTTAAAAGGCAGGGTATTAAGATATAGTATAGGACCAGCTCCATGGCCTGGTGATTAAGGCAGCCAGATCCCATGTGATCCCAGTCACGTGGCTCAAGTCCTGGTCCTAGCAGGTTGAAGAACATGCCTGGTGTGTGCGTGTGTGTGTGTGTGTGCGCGCGCACGTGTGCACCCAAGATCCCAAGGGAGGGAGAGATGGAAGAGAAAAGATTGGGGCGTGACCGTCTCCCATGGAGGGTGGTTTCTTCTCTCTCCTTATCTCTCTGGCACACATACCCTATAGCAAAAAAAAAAAAAAAAAGATTATAATGCAGCTTAAGCCCAATTTTTAAAAAAAAAAAATGTATGTAAATATAAGCCCACAAAAATGTTCTGAAAGCAAATAAAAAGGTTATATAGTTATTTCTGTAGAAATGCCAAAAATGTACTATTGTTTTTATGAAAAAATCAAAATTGATTTAGAATATTATCTATGAAGGCATATAAAAACATTTGCAAATCAAGTGATTTAGGGAAATACATATATATAAGTATATATTATGAATTTACAGGTTTTCTTTGAAAAATTGTAAGACCACTTCCCTGATACAATTCATATTTTTTAGAAAATTGGATTCCATAAAATTTGAGTTAGAGCCAGCTGTGCAGCAGTCTGTAATATCTGGACTGTGGTACTAAAAGCCACATGGCCAGCCACTGGTTCTGATCCCCAGACTGGCCTGAAAACACTCTGGGCATGTGCAGGCGTCCAAGATCCTGACAAGCTGCAAGGCTGGGAGAGGGTATTATAACATGACAAGACCATGCCAAGGGTCTTTTCCTCTCTCTGTCTCTCTCTCTCTCTTGTTTATTCTCTTACTCTCTCATGAGCATAAACAGGCTCTCCATCACAGTTGTTTTAAAGGTCGGGGGGCCGGCAGGTGGTGTGGTAGTTAAGGGCACTGGACTCCCAAGTGGCCGACCGTGGTTGAGTCCCAGACCTGGCAGCTTGCTCTCTTTCTCTTACTCACTTTCTCACTCTGTCCCTCTCTGGTCAAAATAAAAATAAATAAATGGATAAATAAAGTTAAATAAAATAATTCTTTTTAAAAAAATGTAGGAAAAGTGTGTTTTATAAAATTCGGTACATATATGCTCAGTGTTATTTTTTTTTCCTCTATATTTTAGGATATGTCAGCATATGTGAAGAAAATCCAGTTTAAGTTACATGAAAGCTATGGCAATCCTTTAAGAGGTACTGTATAATCTTTCAATTCAAAGTATGCAAACTTAAAAACAACTGAGAAACTTAAATTGGTCATTTATAATGGTTTTTGTTTTTTTTTGTTTTTCCCTCTTCAGTTGTTACTAAGCCTCCATATGAAATTACTGAAACGGGATGGGGTGAATTTGAAATAATCATCAAAATATTTTTCATTGACCCTAATGAAAGACCTGTGAGTAATTTTAATTTTTATAAATATAAAATTGATTTTTAGTATATGTGAAAATGAAATAATACATAATACCTATTGTTCATTCAGGTATACTTTTTGAAAGCTCATAGCACAATAGGAAAATAAAACTGAAGAGTGTTCAGGTGTTCTGCCACAATAAGTTACAGTTGAAACAAGAGCTCGAATTTGATATATTTACCAAATTCTAGTCTCTGATGACAGGGGGAAGCCATTGCACAGATGTGACATCTTTTTTCATTTCACAGGTAACCCTGTATCATTTATTAAAGCTGTTTCAATCGGACACCAATGCAATGTTGGGGAAAAAGACAGTGGTTTCAGAGTTCTATGATGAAATGGTAAGATTTGATAATGAGAATACTGTGCACTCAGCCATGGTGGCATAGTGATGCTGCTCTGTCTGCCATGTTACAGCCGTCTGAAAGATTCAGGGGTTGGTTACTGGGTTGACCTGTATGTGCCAGGTATGCACACGTGTTTGTGATCCTGGGTGATTTGGAGGCATTACAGGGTAGGACCCTGTTGAGGGTGCTTGTCATTCTCTCTCTCTCTCTCTCTCTTACTGTCTCTGTCTCTCAAGAAATAAATAACCTTAAAAAGAGGCATTTTGAATTGGAGAACTTTGAAGTTACTGGGCTTTATTTCATTCTATCCCTTTAGATATTTCAAGACCCAACAGCAATGATGCAGCAGTTATTAACAACATCTCGTCAACTAACATTAGGAGCCTATAAACACGAAACAGAATGTAAGTGCCATGTATTTATAACTAATCCATAAAAATAGTGTATTCTATAATGAAGAAAGGACTTTATGATTAGTGGCCATTAAGCTTTTTTTGTAATATAGTAAATTTTTTAGGAGTTAAAAGCAAGTTATAGATTACAGTAGAACATGCACTATATACATGCTTTAAAAATCCATATTAGGCCCCACAAAGAGGTACAGCATCTCAATGTGAATAAGAAATTATAAAATAAAAATATAATTAGAGGATAATAGAAGATAAATGGTATTTCAGAGAACATGAGGGGCTGTCTTTTATCTTTTCGAAAGTCGGCCTTCTTTGGGGAAAGTTTAAGACATTCTTTTATATGTTCTACTGTGTCCTATAGCACAGTATTTAAATCGTGTGTGTTGAGAGTCAGATTCCACATTGCTGACTGTGTTTTGAATCCTGGCCCTGGCAGCTCGAAAAACATTCCAGGCACATGTGGGTGTATCCAGACATATCTAGCTGAGATGGAGGAAAAGGGTTTGACTGCATACACACACACCCCAGGGGGGTGTTTATTTTTTTCTCTTCCTCTCTCTGGTGAGTGCACGTGCCCTCTGGCAATTCAAAAAAAGGAGGGAAGCAGTATTGGACATGTTGGATGCAGGATGCATGTAAGACATGTAAGTGGAGAGGTTGAGAGAGGGGTATTGTACCCTACAGCCTGATATTCAAGAAGTGTAGTATAAGCTAAATATAAAAAGTTTATAGTATAGATGGAATTATAAATTGTGAGTTCAGTTGGTATCATCAAAGGAATGAACAAAGACAGAGAAGAGGTCCAAGGACTGAACCTTGGGCACCCTAACATTTAGAGGTCAAAGAGATTACCAGCAGGGCATTACGGGAGGACTGCATGTATGGAGGGAGAAAAATCAGGCTCATATGATGTCCTGAAAGCCAGAAAGAGTTATCAGCTGTATCCAATACTGTTGATAGGTCAAGTAAGGTGAGAGCTAAGAAGCTGGATGTAGCAAGATGGAGCTGTTTAAGAGCACATGGACAATACACATTATGAAAAGACTATATATGGATTTCAAAAAAAATTGTGTCAAGATAAACTTCTACTTCGGTTCCAGTTTCCAAAAACTTTTGAAGTCCCTTGATAGTAAAGACAAAAGATTAGTTAAAGTGGATAAGAGAAATGAGAGCAGTGGAGACCAGTGCTATAGACTTAAGGGTGAAGTAGCCTTTGGAGCAGTAGCTTAAGCAGGATGTGTGATCAAAAGGGTATTGTTTTCAAGAGGACATTTATTCCTAAGCTGAAAGGAGTGATAGAGTAAAAGAAGTAGTACAGTAGTTCAGGTAATTCAGAGGAAAAGGGAACTACTATTTAATGGGTAGCAGTTATAGCAGTGTTTTGTTTATATTTTCATGAAACCTATGACTAGGAGTTGAAAGATCTGGATGCTGGGCCATCCAGTGGCATGGCAGTTAAGGCATCTGAATTCCACATGGCCGATTGCATAGTTCAAGTCCCAGACCCAGAGGCTTGGGAAACACATAGCATGCTTGCTCAAAATCCCAAGTGGAGTAGGGAGGGGAAAGGAGTGAGTCATGGCCATCCCCCCTTGAGGGGTACTTTCTCACTTTCCCTCTCTCTTTCTGTCTTTCTCATATGAGCATAGGCACCCTGTAGCAAATTTTTAAAAAACCCGGATACTAATTATAAGTTTCCTATTTAGTAATATTGAAAATTTGTATACCTCAGTTTCTACATCTGCAAAAACATTTGACTGGCCTACTTTGTTATGAAACAGGTGTATGATCACTTTGAAAAGTAAAAATCACAACTTATTATTCTATTCTGTTATTGGTCACTTTCTCTCTTTGATAAATCTTCTTTCTTTCTTACCATAAAGTGTATGCAGTTCATAGAGGAAACTTCATTTATTTTTTTTTATTATTTATTTATTTATTTTTGGGGAGATTTTTGCTATAGGGCGCATGTACTCACCAGAAAGACAGAGAGATAGAAAGTGAGAAATCACCCCCCAGGGGGTATGGCTACGCCACAATCGCTTCTCCTCCGTTCTCCTCTCAGGATCTTGGGCACACACGTACACACGCCCAGCGTGAGTTTAAGCCACCCGGTTCAGGACTTGAACTGCAGTCAGCTACATGGGAGTTCAGCAACATAGCCATTACACTAAGTGCTGGTCCCCTTTATTTATTTTTTAAGAGAAACTTTTGCTATAGGGCTCATGGGCTCGCCAGAGAGATAGGGCAAGGCAGAGAGGCAGAAAGTGAAAAATCCCCTTCAGGGGAATGGCCACGCCACAATCTCTTCTCCTCAGTTATCTTCTTGGGATTTGGGGCACTCATGCACACGGAACCAGCGTGAGTTTTAAGATGCTGGGTGCATAACTCGAATGATGGCCTACTACATGGAGGTTCAGCAACATAACCATTATGCCATCTGCTGGTCCTGAGGAAACTTTTTTAAAATTGAAGTACTACAGTGTTTGTAGTTTCCAGACAACTAGTATCAAAAGGCTGTTTTACAAATCTTTTTTGATGTGTTAAAACTTTCATATGGAAGGCCTGGCATGTGGCATGAAGGCTAAGGCGCCAGACTCCCACGTGGCCGACTGTGGTTCAAGTTCTGGACTTGGTGGCTTGCTTTTTCACTCTCCCTCTCTCTGGTCAAATGGAGTAATAATAATAATAAGTATTAAAAAAATGAATTTTTTTTTAAATACTTACATATGGAGCCGTATATCTTTGGGAAGTTTTTATCAGTAAATTACATGGGTTTTTTTTGTTTTTTGAGAGGTTTATGCTATAGGGCGCGTGCACTCGCCAAACAGAGACAGACAGAAAGTGAGAAATTACCCCCCGGGGGGATGGCCACGCCACAATCCCTTCTCCATTCTCCTCTCGGGATCTTGGGCACGCATGCACACACGCCCAGTGTGAGTTTTAAGCCGCTGGGTCCGGGATGTAAACTGCGGTCAACCACATGGGAGTCCAGTGACATAGCCATTACACTGCTGGTCCCAGTAAATTACATGTTTTGAATTTAGTTCATTTTCTTAGTATCAAATCAGTAAGGAAGAAAAATCTAATTCCGTAAATGTTGTTGGCACAATTACCAGGAGGAAAGCCACACCGCAGTCCCTTCTTGGCCGTTCTCCTCTCGGGATCTTGGACACGCACGCACACACGCCCGGCATGAGTTGAAGCCACCAGGTCCGGGACTCAAACTGCAGTCAACTGCATGGAAGTCCAGTGACACAGCCATTATACCAACTGCTGATCCCACACACAGTATTTTTTTCAAGCTACTGGGCTCAGGACTGGAACCACACAGCCAGCCATGTGGGATCTAGCTGCCCCAATCACTATGCTGTTGGCTGTTGCCAGCCTGTTTTTGTTTTTGTTTTTTTTAAATTAGATTACTGGTGGAGACTGGCACATGGCACAGTGGTTAAGGTGCTGGACTTAACCACATCTCCAACTGCAGTTTGAATCCTGGACCTGTTGGCTTGCTTTCTAGTTTTCCCTCTCTGTATCTTTCTCTGGTCAAATTGAAAAAGTAACAATAGGGACCAGAGAGGGCATAGCAGTTACGTTGCTGGACTCCCACATGGCCAACCGTGGTTCAGGTCCCAGACACAATGGCTTCAGAATCACACTAGGCTTATATGTGTGCGTCCCAGGATCCCAAGAGGAGAAAGGATTACGGCACGGCCATCGCCTTTGGGAGTGATTTCTTACTGTGTCTGTCTGTCTTGCTCTCCAGTAAGCGCACATGCTCTAAGGCAAAAACCTCTTAAAAAATTAAATAAAAAATAATTCTTTAAAAAAAGTAGATTACTATCTACTCTGACTAGGGAAGTATTTCTAAATTTAATTAATTATAAGAAATCCCATTAAATAAAAGACAAATTAGAATTTATTAAATATATTTAACTCTTGTATTTCAGAAGGACAAAGAAGAAAAATGAATCCGCAAAAAGTATGCAAAAATTAGTATCTTTATTTATTTAAGAAATAAACCATAGGACACCAGCAGATGATGTAATGGTTATGTCGCTGGACTCCCGCGTAGTTAGCCACAGTTCAAGTCCCGTACCCGGGACTCATGCTGGGCACGTATGTGTGCGTGCCCAAGATCCCGAGAGAACAGTGGAGGAGAAGGGATTGTGGTGTGGCCATCCCCTCTGGGGGTAATTTCTTGCTTTCTATCTCTCTGTCTCTCTAGTGAGAGCATGTGCCCTACAACAGAAATCTGTAAAAAAAAAAAAAGAAGAAAAAGACGACTGGATCCCATATGAGTAACTGTGCAATTTGAGTCCCAGACACAGCAGCTTAAAAAACACACTGGTTGTATATATGTGCATGCCCCAAGTCCTGGGAGGAGAAGGGATTGCAGCATGGCCATCCCCCCGGTGGGTGATTTCTCTCTTTCTCTTTCTCTGACTCAGCCTTTCCAGCAAGTACATGTGCCCTTTAGCAAAAAATGTCTCCATAAATAAATAAATAAACAAACAAACCCTGGGCCAGCCAGGTAGCATGGTGGTAAAGGCAGCTGGATCCCATGTGACTAAGTGTGCAATTCGAGTCCCAGACCTGGAAGCTGAAAAAATATGCCAAGTGACTGTGCTTGCATGTCCAAAATCCAGAGAAAAGAATGGAGGAGAAGGGATTGTGGCATAGCCATCCCCTGTGGGAGGTGATTTCTCATGTGTTCTCTCTCTCTCTGGCAAGTTCTTATGCCCTGTAGTAAAAACTAAAATAAACAAACACTAAAATGATAAATAGAAAAAAATTTAAATTTCAATAAATGGCCAAAAGACTGTACAGATGAATGAAAGAAAAGGTGACAAATAAATAAAACAGAAAAAGACTTGGTCCTGCTAGTAATTTTACAAACAAAAAACAAACAGCAATGTATGACAATATTTCAGATTGGCAAAAGGAGTTTTTAAGAGTTGTACATATTAAGGTTGTGGTGAACCTTACCTTCTCATGAATGTTTCTGTGAATATAAATTGTTTTAGCCTTTTAAGAAAGCTATCAAAAGCCTAAAAGGAATACATATACTTTTACCATTTTAAAGGCAGTGTGTTCAATATCTGGTAATAGTAGTAAAATGTCAGACTGGTTGAGTACTTACTATTTGTACTCTTCTAAGTCTGTACATATTTAAATTAATTTAATTCTATAACAGCTATATTAGGTAATCTCTCTAGAAAAGGAAACTGAAGTACGGCTTGGTTAAGAAATTTGTCCTGGGACCAGCAGTTAGCGTAATGGCTGTGTCGCTAGACTCCCACGTAGTCGACCACAGTTCGAGTTCCAGACCTGGTGGCTTAAACTCATGCCAGGCGCGTGTGCGTGCGTGCTCAAGATCCTGAGAAGAGAATGGAGGAGAAGGGATTGCGGCGTGGCCATCCCCCCTGGGGGATGATTTCTCGCTTTCTGTCTCTCTCTCTGTCTTTCTGGCGAGCGCATGCGCCCTATAGCAAAACCTCTTCCAAAAAAAAAGGATTATTCTATTTTATTTTATTTTATTTATTTATTTAAATTTGACCAGAGAGGGACAGAGCGAGAGAGAAAGTGAGTAAGAGATAGAGAGAGAATGGGAAAGTAAGAAAGCAAGCTGCCAGGTCCGGGACTCAAACCATGGTCAGCCATGTGGGAATCTAGCATCCTTAACCATCACACCACCTGCCAGCCCTAACAACTCAGCAGTATTTTTAGCTAGAGTAATAAGATGTTGCTTATTGAGCATATTAGTTTATAAAGATGTCTGTACTTCAAACCAGTGGAAGTTTACCTAAGCACTATGATCTAGCTTTTAATAGTGATAATTGCTTCATAAGGAATAATAAAAATTACAGAGAACACTTATTGAAAGCTTACTGTATACAACATAGGCACTTTACATTTCTTAATGTGGTTGAATACCCATAAAAGCCCTAGAAGGAGAGTACTGTCATTAGCCATTTTGTAGGTAAAAAACCCTTGAGAGATTTGTTAACTTGCCCCACATTACCTAGTAGAGCCTGGATTTAAACCCAGAGTTTTTCCATTTAACTCATAAGTTGTTTTAGCTCGATGTAAAAGGATTACAATCTGTGTTTCTAACCAGTAAATTATTCTGACTCTAGAGTATTAATTCTTCTTTGGATTGATTTTCTCTAAAGTGAGATTTCATTAAGAAATTAAAAACAGAATCTTGGGGGGGGAGGGGAACAGAATCTTTTTTTTTCCTTTTTTTTTTTTTTTTTTTGCCAGAGGGTATGTGTACTCATCAAACAGAGACAGACACAGAAAGAGAGAGAAAAGAGGGTACTTGCTCCATTTTCCTCTGTCTCTGGTGAGTGCATATACCTGTAACCAATAAAAAAATAAAAGAATGAGACAGTTCTGATGTGGGATGAGCTTCCAGATATAATGTTAAGCGAAGCAGCAAGATACAGCCGATGGGTATGGTATGATACTTCCTGTGTTGAAGGGGAAGAAAAACAAACCACTCTTGAGTATATGCTTTGTGTATTAACAGACTATTTCTGTAGAGATACCAGAGACACCTAACAGTGACTATCTCTCAGAAGAAGCACTAGTTGAGAGAGGTTCAGGGACAGTGGTGGGAAGAGGTATTTTCTTTCTACCTTTTTCAGCCTTTTAATTGTATATCATGAATGTACTGCCTATTTTTTAAAATAAAAAAAATTTAAAATAGAAGCAATGAAAGAAATTACAAAGAAAAGTATGGATAACTTGTAAAATATATTTATTTATGTTATAAAATGTGTCACAGCAAGCAAGTCACTAGTTCACCAAGGGAGGGAAAAAAGTCTTTCCTACAAATGGTGCTGAAAGAACTAGATATCCACCTGCAGAAAAATGAAACTGGACCCCTATTTCTCACCATTAACAATAATCAGCTCAAAATGGATCAAAGATTTAACTGTAAAGCTTCAGACTGTAAAACTACTAGTTGAAAACCTAGGAGAAGTTCTCGAAGACATTGCAGAGAGGTTTTTGCTATAGGGCACGTGCACTCTCTAGAAAGACAGACGGAGAGACAGAAAGCAAGACATCACCCCCCAAGGGGGATGGCCATGCCTCAATCCCTTCTCCTCTATTTTCCTCTTGGGATCTTGGGCACACACACAGCTGGCATGAGTTTAAGCCACCAGGTCTAGGACTTGAACTGGCGTCGACTAGATGGGAGTCCAGCGACATAGCCATTACGCTAACTGCTGGTCCCAACAAAAATTTCTTAAATAAGACCCCTAAAGCATAGCCAGTAATCCTAAAACTAAACAAGTGGGATTACATCAAATTAAAAAGCTTCCTCATAGGGACCAGCAGGTGGTGTGATGGTTAAGGTGCTGGACACTCCCACGTGGCCGACCATGGTTGAGTCCCAGACCTGGTGGCTTTCTCACTTTCTCTCTCTCTGGTCAAATGAAAATAAATGAATAAATAAATAAAATTAAATAATTTTTTTTTAAAAAAAAAAGCTTCCTCATAGCAAAGGAAACAAGTTAGAGTGAAAAGACAGTCCTCAGAATGAGAAAATATTTGCAAATTATTCCTCAAACAAGGGATTAAAAATAGAAGATAGAGGGAACTCACCCACAAAAAATGAATAGTCCAGGGCAGGCAGGTAGTGTGGTGGTTGAGACAATGGATTCCCACATAGCCAAGCACTTTTGAGTCCTGGATGTGATGGCTTCCTTTCTCTCTGTGTCTCTCTGTCTCTCCATCTCTCTCTCCCCCATCTCTGGTCAAATCGAAAGATAATAAAAAATAAATGAAATTGAATGAATGATTCTTTGGGGGGAAAAGGAATAATCCATCTAAAAAATTGGCAAATGGGGGACCAGCAGGTGGCATGGTGGTTAAGGCGCTAGACACTCCCACATGGCCAACCATGGTTCGAGTCCCAGACCTGGTGACTTACTTTCTTACTTTTTCTCTCTCTCTTTCTGTCTCACTCTGGTCAAATAAAATAAAATAAATGAATGAATAAAATAAATAATTCTTTAAAAAGAAATGGGCAAATGAATTGAATAGCCAACTCTCCAAGGAAGACTTACAAATGCCCAAAAGACATATGAAAAAATGTTCAGTCTTTTGTCATACAGGAAATGCAGATTAAAACTGCAATGAGATACCATTCAATCCCAGTTAGAATGGCTAGGATTAAAAAAAAGAAAGAACAAGTGCTGGTGAGGCTATGGTGAAAAGGGAACCCTTTTACACTGGTGGTGAGAATGTAAATTATTACAACCTAAGAGAAAAACAATATGGAGGTTTCTCAAAAGTCTAGTCAGAGCTACCATATGACCCAGTAATTTCACTTCTTGGTGAAATTGACACAAAGAATAAGAAAACACTTGGTTGGAAAGATGTGCACTTCCATGTTTATTGCAGCATTTTTCACAATTGCTAAAATATAGAATCACCTAAGTGTAAAAACTGATGACTCAGTTGAAAACCAGGGCACATTTTTACTGTGGAATGTTACTCAGCCATAAGAAACAGTGAGACCCTATCATTTGCATTCAAAGTGGGTGACTATAGAAGATTTGATGTTGAGCGACTTGAGCCAGACTTTGAAAGCTAATGCACTATGTATCCCCACTCAATATGTACTGAATGTCTACACTCCATGGCAGAAATGGAAAGATCCAAAGATACGGTAGTAGAGACCATAAGTGTAGATACCAGAGACTATAAGGGAGGAGGAGAGTGGTGAATGAATGGTAGAGGGTGAGCGATAAATGTGAGTGTGAGGTGCAGGAAAAAAAAAAAAACTTAAAGAAAAAGGTTTTTTCCTCAGGGCATGTGTGCTCATCAGAGAGAGAGAGAGACAGAGACAGAGAGAGGGAAAGTGAGAAATCTCCCCCAGGGAATGGCCACACCACAATCCCTTCTCCCAGGATCTTGAGCACTCAAGCATACATGCCCAATATGAGTTTCAAGCCACTGAGCCCAGGACTCAAATTGTGTTTGGCTATATGAGAGTCCAGCAACATAGCCACTACACTATCTGCTGGCTCTGCAAAGGGAAGAAACATTTAACAGACCAAAAAATGTGAAGTTTTTTCTGAGGGGGGTGGGGGGGTAATATCTTGTTTATATCATGATGGGGGAAAAATGAATAAACAGCCAGATGTTGGGGCAAAGAAACTTAGCTTACTGATTCCCACGTAATTGACCATGAAGTCCCCAACCCAGTTAAATTTGCTAATTGGGACCAGTAGGTGGTGTGGTGGTTAAGGCACTGGGCACTCCCACATGGCCGACCACTGTTTTGAGTCCCAGACCTGGTAGCTTGCTTTCTCACTTTCTCTCTCTCTGGTCAAATTTAAATAAATGAATGAATAAATAAAATTAAATAATTACCTTTTTAAAACTTTGCTGATTATAAGCTTAAAATTTCACATTTAGAGACCAGCAGATGGCGTAATGGTTATATTGCTAGACTCCCACAGTTGACCACAATTAGAGTCCCAGACCTGACAGCTTAAAATTCACACCAGGCATATGTGTGCATGTGCACGTGCCCAGAGTCCTGAGAGGAGAGTGGAGGAGAAAGGGCTATGGTATTTTCTCTTTCTGTCTCTGTCTCTCTGGTGAGCACACACACCCGCTCTATAGCAAAAATCTCTTAAAAAGGAAAAAACAATTCAAATTTAGAAAAAAATGAGAAGTAATTTATTTCACATACATAACTCTCAGATTCTATTCTCCTTGAAATTTTAAATGTTTGGGAACCAGCAGTTAGCGTAATGGCTATGTCGCTGGACTCCCACATAGTCGACCACGGTTCGCGTCCCAGACCCGGTGACTTAATACTCACGCCAGGCGCATGTGCGTGCGTGCCCAAGATCCCGAGAGGAGAATGGAGGAGAAGGGATTGCGGCGTGACCATTCCCTCTGGGGGGTGATTTCTCGCTTTCTGTCTCTCTGTCTCTGTCTGTCTGGCGAGCGCATGCGCCCTATAGCAAAAAAACTCTCCAAAAAAAAAAAAGAAATTTTAAATGTTTATAGCCAGTCCTTATTTAGATTTTGTCTAGCCAAGCCAGACATATTAACTTCTATTAAATTTGATTAGTTCCTGTTATCCCTTTAATGCCTATAAATGCATACTAATTTCCTCCAATTTCGTTTTTAATAGGCTCTTCAAAAGACAACACAAAAGCCTTGTATAGTCTTGCTGGAAGAAGTACCTATACCTAATTCTATTCTTTCAGCTATATGTTAGTTTTCATATGATTTGCTTTGTCAAGTAGAATTTTATTTATTTATTTTTAGAGATTTTTTTTCCCTAGGGCATGTGCACTCATCAGACAGAAAGCAAGAAATCACTCCCTGGGGGGAAGACCACACCATAATCACTTCTCCGTTCTCAGGTACTCAAACTCTAGTTGGCTACATGGGATCCAGTCTCAACCACTATGCCACCTGCTGGCTCCTGGATAGGATCATTTTAATCAATTTTTTATTTTCCTTTTATTTATCTCTACCTCTTCCTGGACCTTCTTTATACACGTTCTTTATAGTCTTTGATCTTTTAACCCAGTGTAACCACAAAGTTTCCCAACACTCTATTCATACTCTAAGAATCTTCATCTCCAATAAAAAGGAGACCCTCAATTTTGTGACCTATAAAATATTTTACAAAAAACAAATTCAAACTACATGTTACTAGAGGAAAGCAGAAAGTCAACAAAGCAAAACAGCAAGATAAAAAGAGAAATTTGGGACCAGCAGGTGGCATGGTAGTTAAGGCACTGGACTCCCACATAGCTGACCATGCTTTGAGTCCTGGACCTGGCAGCCTTGAAAATCACGCTGGGCACATGTGTGTGCATGCACAAAATCAGAAGAGATTGCAGATTGGTTGTCTTTCTTGGGGGTGATTTCTCACTTTCCCTCTCACTGTCTTGATCTGTTTGTCTCTGGAGAGCAAACACACCCTATGGCAAAAAGAGAGAGAAAGGACAGTTTAAGTACTCAGAAAATTTGGGACTATATTGATGTTCAATAAACATTATTCAAGTAAAAAATATTTGTGAATTCCAAATATAATTGTCTCTCTACCTCTAAATTAATGTTCTTGAGTGTCCAGGAAAGAAACCCTTTATATTGGGAATCTAAAGTACTGAGTTTGATAGTAATTAGGTAGGTTTAAAAGAAAAAAAGTGGGACCAGCAGATGGCAGAATGGTTATGTCACTGTACTCCTATGTAGTTGACCATGATTCAAGTCCCAAACCCAGAGACTTAAAACTCAACGCTGGGCATGTGTGCGTGCATGCCCAAGATCCTGAGAGGAGAATGGAGGAGTAGTAATCAGCATGGCCATCCCCCTGGGCTGCGATTTCTTGCTTTCTGATTATCTGTCTCTGTCTCTCCGGCAAGTGCACACACCCCATAGCAAAAAATCTCTCTTTTAAAAAAAAAGGGGGGCAAGTCACCAGCAATGGGCAAAATAGGAAAGAACTCATTATACTTATTGCATATTTTTTATGTGCTAAATACTTTACATACAGTTACTGAATCCTTGTGAATCCTCAGAGAAGTGCCTAATTCTAACTGTATCATGTAGATCAAGGGAAATTTAGAAATTTTAGAAATTTCAGCCTTCAGCTAACAAAAGACCAAGGGTGTATTGAACTCAGATCTGTCAGACTTTAAAGTTGAGGTTTTTTCCATAGTACCGTCCTATTTCCAATTAGTGACCTTCTCTTGAAGGTCTAGTGAAAATACAACTGTACTTTTAATAGTTACCTAAAATGTCCACAAGATGGAAATGTTGGCTGCAAGCAGACATTTTTCTTTGTAAAACAATGCTACAAACCAAGCAGTGTGACTTTTCCTTTTCTTAAGAGAGATCTTTGCTATTGGGCACATGCACTTGTCATAGACAGACAGAAAGTAAGAAATCACCCCCCAGGAAGAATGACCACACTGCAATTCCTTCTCTGTTTTCTTGGAATTTGGGGCATGCATGCACAATGCACAGGGCAAGAGTTTAAAGCCTCCAGGTCTGGGACTTGAGCCGCAGTTAGCCATGTGGGAGTCCAGCGACATAACCACTACCCCCCCCGCTGGTCCTGACATTTTCTTAGGTTATTTGTTAGGTAGCCAGCTAGAATGCTTCAAATATCACTTAAAATTCCTCTTTTATTATAATAACAGTTGATAGGCCTTATGTACCAGGCAATATTCTAGGTATTTTATGTATATTTTTCCCTTCAAAATCTTTGCAACAAATAATATGAGGCGTTTGCCAATAATCTATTTTATAAATGAGGAAATTAGTGTAAAATAACTTACTCAAGTGTCACAGCTAGTTAGGGGTAGAGCTACAATTCAAATTTAGACAGTATTGCTACCTTTCTTAGAAAAAAAATATGAGTTTTGATAGTATTATTTATATAAGTTTCACCTGTATATCAATTTTAGAATACTTTTATTTAGCTCTTCTTACTAACTGATGTCTTTTGAGTTTGTATGTCCCTTTATTTTCAAATCAATTTGTATTTGGAGAAAACCAAGGGTATTATGTGTTTAAACATTAACTGTGAATTAGTGGCTGGAATTTTATTCAGTCATAAAAACATTTTATATCCACTCTCGGGAATGCAGACTTTCTTACCCGTCCGCCCATGTTTTAATGTTGTATATCTTAAGTTGTCCACATTTCATTATGGAAACATTGACCTAAGAAAGTGCCATATTTGGGGCCAGCAGATAGTGTGGTGGTTAAGGCACTGGATTCCCACATGGCCATCTGTGATTCGGTTCTAGAGCTGGCAGCTCAGAAGTCATGCCAGGCGCATGTGCATGCGTACCCAGAAATCCCAGGAGGAGAAGGGGTTACATGATAGCCATTCCCCTCTGAGGGATGATGTCTCACTTTCCCCCTCTCTAATGAGTGCACATACCCTCTAGCAAAAAAAATAAATAAAAATTAAAAGTGCCATATTTATTACTCTACAACATATTTTAGAATGTGATAAAATAAACATTAATTGGTAGAAGTATTTGTTTTCCTTAGTTGCAGAACTTGAAGTGAAAACCAGAGAAAAATTAGAAGCTGCCAAGAAAAAAACAAGCTTTGAAATTGCAGAGCTTAAGGAGAGATTAAAAGCAAGTCGCGAAACTATAAATTGTTTAAAAAATGAAATCAGAAAACTTGAAGAAGATGATCAGACGAAAGACATATGAACAGTTCTGAAGAAAACCTGGTTGAAGACTAAAGTGAAAATGAGGCATGCATGCACAATGCACAGGGCAAGAGTTTAAAGCCTCCAGGTCTGGGACTTGAGCCGCAGTTAGCCATGTGGGAGTCCAGCGACATAACCACTACACCACCCGCTGGTCCTGACATTTTCTTAGGTTATTTGTTAGGTAGCCAGCTAGAATGCTTCAAATATCACTTAAAATTCCTCTTTTATTATAATAACAGTTGATAGGCCTTATGTACCAGGCAATATTCTAGGTATTTTATGTATATTTTTCCCTTCAAAATCTTTGCAACAAATAATATGAGGCGTTTGCCAATAATCTATTTTATAAATGAGGAAATTAGTGTAAAATAACTTACTCAAGTGTCACAGCTAGTTAGGGGTAGAGCTACAATTCAAATTTAGACAGTATTGCTACCTTTCTTAGAAAAAAAATATGAGTTTTGATAGTATTATTTATATAAGTTTCACCTGTATATCAATTTTAGAATACTTTTATTTAGCTCTTCTTACTAACTGATGTCTTTTGAGTTTGTATGTCCCTTTATTTTCAAATCAATTTGTATTTGGAGAAAACCAAGGGTATTATGTGTTTAAACATTAACTGTGAATTAGTGGCTGGAATTTTATTCAGTCATAAAAACATTTTATATCCACTCTCGGGAATGCAGACTTTCTTACCCGTCCGCCCATGTTTTAATGTTGTATATCTTAAGTTGTCCACATTTCATTATGGAAACATTGACCTAAGAAAGTGCCATATTTGGGGCCAGCAGATAGTGTGGTGGTTAAGGCACTGGATTCCCACATGGCCATCTGTGATTCGGTTCTAGAGCTGGCAGCTCAGAAGTCATGCCAGGCGCATGTGCATGCGTACCCAGAAATCCCAGGAGGAGAAGGGGTTACATGATAGCCATTCCCCTCTGAGGGATGATGTCTCACTTTCCCCCTCTCTAATGAGTGCACATACCCTCTAGCAAAAAAAATAAATAAAAATTAAAAGTGCCATATTTATTACTCTACAACATATTTTAGAATGTGATAAAATAAACATTAATTGGTAGAAGTATTTGTTTTCCTTAGTTGCAGAACTTGAAGTGAAAACCAGAGAAAAATTAGAAGCTGCCAAGAAAAAAACAAGCTTTGAAATTGCAGAGCTTAAGGAGAGATTAAAAGCAAGTCGCGAAACTATAAATTGTTTAAAAAATGAAATCAGAAAACTTGAAGAAGATGATCAGACGAAAGACATATGAACAGTTCTGAAGAAAACCTGGTTGAAGACTAAAGTGAAAATGAGGGTGATTTTAATGACGAAATGGACTTGGTGCAAATGCTGTGTTGTTTCTCAGAGGAGCTGCACATGTGCGTGTTGACTTTGGATTTCTCAGCGAAGGGTCAAAAGCATCGGTACTATTCGAGCACCCTGTAACCACACGTCTATGTGTATAGTAGGAATAGATGTGGAATAGACCAACTCATCTTAGGGAACTTCTTTGACGTTAAGCACAATTTTAACAACTTTTTATTGTGGTATAAGTGTAGGTTATTAGCCTTTGACAGGTATCAAAATTTCATAATACAGTATAACTTGTATATATTTTGTACTTCTCTAGTAGTCAGAATTAGTGATAAAACGAACATGTGTATTTCATTTCTTTAACTTCTTACCTGTCCCATGCTTTCTCTTTTGTATATGATGTGTCCAGTAAGTACTCAATAAAAGTAGTTCTCAGATCCCACTTCCACCTCTTGATGTGTTTCTTCCTCCATGAAGATTTCTGGAGCTCCTTCAGTGCAGTTTCCTCCGAAGTTTTGTGACCACACATCTCTTATTAGCACTCACTGTAGCTTAGAAGAGCTCTCTGATAGCAGAAATCTTGTTTTGTTCTGCCAAACTTACCGTTGTGTCATTTTCATACAAAAATATTAATCCTTCGTGCATGTTCCGAAGACACACAGGACTCACTTGTTCATGGCTTTATGTACCATCCCTGATTTCTCGGTACTTTCTCCTTCCTAGCCTCCCCTGCTCAGATTTATGTGGTACGTCCTCTGCTTTCAGACTCATCTACTTTGAACATTCGGTAATATTTTAAAGGTATCTTGACTAAGTCATCCTGGCATCCTAGGGACAATAATAATGTATTTTGGAAAACATGGGCAATAATGCTTAAAGTTAACGTAGCTTGTAAAAAGTGGCTACCGTGCTTAAGCATATTCTATATTCTCTGTAGCCTTTATAACTAGCTACTTGGGCACTTTAAAACATTTATAGGTTGCTATCCTCCTCGGTGGGTTGGTTACTTTTTACTTTGTTGCTGTATTTTTTAAGTTATGGCATTTATAAGCATTACGGAGGATGTGTAAAGGTCTCTAGTCTAAAATTTTGGTCTGGCCCCTCTGCACCTTGGGGGTGGCACTTACAATTGTGCCAGGCATCATTCACCTTTTCCTCCACCTCTCAGCCCAGTGCCTACCAGGCTCATCAGAGTAAGACTCCTCACAATGTAGAATAGGCTTGGGGTTAAGTCAGAAAACTAATGAGGGAAAAGGCCCATTGTGCTTGAGGAGTTCTGACATTGTCAGTTTAACCCGCAAGAAAAGTGTTGGTTTATAAAACCAAAGTTGGTGTAGGCAAGTCAGACTCTGCATGCACGCACGTAAGGGTTCAAGATATAGTCAAGTGGGGTCAGCAGGTGTGGTTAAGGCGCTGTTTTCCTACATGGTCAACTGCGGTTGGAGTCCTAGACCTGGCAGCTTGCTTGCTCGCTCTCTCTCTCGCTCTCTCTCTCTCTCGATCACACATGCCCTATATACCAATTTTTTTCTAAATAATAATAAAATTGTTTAAAAAAAAGATACAATCAAGCTCCACATGATGATGTTTTAGTCAGAAACCATCCATACTGTGGTGGCTCCGTAAGATTACAATTCCTATCTTAGCAACATCATAGATGTCCTGGCATAACACTTTCATTACTCACATGTTTGTGCTAGTGCTACTGTAAAGAAGCCTACTTCATGAAACCAGCAGATGGCATGGTGGTTAAGGCACTGGACACTCCCACATGGCCAATCATGGCTCGTGTCCCAGACTTGGTGGCTTGCTTTCTCACTTTCCCTCTCTCTCTCTCTCTCTCTGTGTCTCTCTCTCTGGTCAAATTAAAACAAATGAATGGATGAATAAAATAATTCTTCAAAAAAATAAAAACCTGCTTCACTGCCATTTAAAGTATAACTCATGGGCTGGCAGGTGGCGTGGTGGTTGGGAGCGCTGGACTCCCACCTGACCAACCGCATTTTGAGTCCTGGACCTGGCGGCTTGCTTTCTCACTTATTCTCTCTCTCTCACTCTCTCTCTCTCTCACTCTCACTCTTCTTACTCTGTCCCCTGGTCAAATAAAGTTCAATAAAATAATTCTTTAAAATAAAAAAGTATAGCAATATAATTATGTACAGTCTGTAATACACAGTAAGTGTTACTGGTTTAAGGGTTTTCTTTCTGTTTAATAACAATTTATATTTTATAAAAGAGAGGATTTTGAATGTTTCCAACAAAAAAATGATAGTGGGATGATAGAAATGATAATTACCCTGATTTGTTCATTATACATTGTATACATGTATCAAAATATCATCATGTTTGGGAACCAGCAGTTAGCATAATGGCTATGTCGCTGGACTCCCACGTAGTTGACTGCGGTTTGCATCCCGGACCCAGTGGCTTAAAACTCACGCCAGGCGCGTGTGCGTGTGTGCCCAAGATCCCGAGAGGAGAATGGAGGAGAAGGGATTGCGGCATGACCATCCCCCCGGGGAGGTGATTTCTCGCTTTCTGTCTCTATGTCTCTCTCTGTCTGGTGAGCGCACGCGCCCTATAGCGAAAACCTCTCAAAAATAAATAAATAAATAAATATCATCATGTTTCATAAACATATACAGTTACTACTTGACAATTTATAATTTTAAAATAAAAAGGTCAGCATAGTCCCTGACACATAAATGATTTTCATTATTACTTTATAAATGACAGATAATGATTCTATCTTTGTCATGCACATCATGATGTTTTGAGATATGTGTACATTGTGGAATGGTTTAATTGAACTAAAAACATTCATTACCACACATACTTATCTCTTTTTTTGTGGTGAGAACATACTATATTTTTCGTCATCTATGTATACTTTCTACTTATTTAAGAAAAATAGTTTAGTGTTAAATATTAGATCGTTGGAAAAGTCACAATGTATTTTTCTTTGTTTTTTTTTTTTTTTGAGAGGTTTTTACTATGGGGCGCATGCACTTGCCAGAGAGACAGAGAGACAGAAAGTGAGAAATCACCCCCCAGGGGGATGGCCATGCCGCAATCCCTTTTCCATTCTCAGGACCTTGGGCACGCACGCACATGTGCCTGGCGTGAGTTTAAGCCACCGGGTCCGGGACTCAAACCACAGTCAACTACATGAGAGTCCAGCGACATAGCCATTAAGCCAATTGCTGGTCCCCACAACATATTTTTCTATGCAAAAACGTGTCATGACTTTTCCAATGACCGAATCGTAGGCCATGTTATACTAGAAGCAGCCTTCTACATCTTACATTTACGCTGGCTCTTGATTGAGTCTCTTTTTTTAAAAAATTTTGTTGTAGGGCACTGCGCACCCCTCCCACCCCAGGAGGATGGTGACACTGCAATCCCTTCTTCATTCTCTCAGGATTTGGGGTATACGCACACATGCACCTGACGTGTTTTTTAAGCTACCACATCTAGGACTTGAACTGCCTATGTGGGTCCAGCCACTTTAACCACCACACCACCTGCTGCTCCTGCATAATTTTCTCTCGTACTTAATTTAATTCCATGGTTTTTTTTGTTTGTTTATCATGTCTCTTACAATGTAGTAAGATGTAGAAGTCTGGAAAATAATGATGATCCAGACCATGTATAGGCTTAGGCTAATGAGTGTGTTTGTGTCTTGCTCTTTTGTTTTAATTTTAGAAAATTGTTTTATTTAGGGCCCAGCAGATGGTGGAATGGCTATGTCGCTGGACTCCCATGTAGTCAACCACAGATCAAGTCCTGGACCTGGTGGCTTAAACTCACGCCAGGCGCGCTTGTGTGCGTGCCCAAGATCCCAAGAGGAGAATGGAGGAGAAGGGATTGCAGTATGGCCATCCCCCCTGGAGGGCAATTTCTCGCTTTCTGGTCTCTCTGTCTTTCTGGCGAGCGCACGCACCCTATAGCAAAAACCTCTCAAAAAAAAAAAAATTTGTTTCATTTAATATTTTCATTATTTTTAAATTTTGCTATAGGACATATGTGCTTACCAGAGAGAGACAGAGAGGGAAAGTGAGAAAGCAAACTGCCAGGTCCAGGACTTGAACTACAGTTAGCCATATGGGAGTCCAGCGTCTTAACCACCATGCCACCTGCTAGCCTGTCTCTTAGTTTTTAATAACAAAAAAGTTTTAAAAAATGAAAAAGCGTACAGATTAAAAATATAAAGAAAAATATTTTCATACAGCTGAACATGTTTGTGTTTTAAGCTACTTGTTATTACTAAAGACTAAAAAGGCTTACACTTATAAAGTAAAAAAATTACACTAAGCTAAGGTTAATATGGAACACAGAAAACTATTTTTGGTAAATTTAGTGTAGCCTAAGTGTTTATAAAATCAATAGTAGTGTATGGTAACGTTCTAGGCCTTCATATTCACTCACCACTCACTCACCAACCTGGCACCGCTTCCAGCCCTGCAAGCTCCATTCCTGTTAAGTGACCTACCCAGCTGTACCACTCATCTTTTATGTTTCCACTGCACTTTTTCTATCTTTAGATACATTAAGATACACGAATACCAAGCGTTACAGTAACCTATAATGTTCAGTAACATGCCTTACAGGTTTGAAACCTAGGAGCAATAGGCTGTTCCATATAGCCTGGGTGTGTTGGCTGTGTAGGTTTGTCTAAGTACACTCGGGTTTATGCAGTACTGAGATTTTTTTGTTGTTTTTCAGTATTTTTTTTAGAATTATTTTATTTAACTTTATTTATTTATTTTTTTATTTATTTATTTTAATTTGACCAGAGAAGGACAGACAGACAGAGAGAGAGAGAGAGGAGGAGAGAGAGACAGAGAGAAAGCAAGCTGCCAGGTCTGGGAATCAAATCGTGGTCAGCTATGTGGGAGTCCAGCGCCCTTAACCATCATACCACCTGCTGGCCCCATCGTTTTTCAGTATTTTTCAGAATATATTCAAGTTATTATATGACACCAACTACATGACTCCATCTTGGCTTCTGTTGGCTCTTACTTTCGAGTTAGGATCTCCCTATGAGGTTGCAAAGAACTTCTGTAGTCTGTGGCTCACAATAAAAAGCAAAGCGAGTTTAAAACTCAACAAAGCATTTAAACTGGACATTTCTGCAAAAAAAAAAAAAAATATATATATATATATATATATATATAGAAATGGCCAATAAGCACATGAAAAGATGTTCAATGTCAGAAAAATGGAAATCACAACCACAATGAGATACCACTTTCTACTCAATAGCATGACTAATTTTGAACAAAATACACAAAAAAGTTGGCGAAAACTTTGGCCAAATAGGGCCAGCCTGTGATGTGATGGTTAAGGCAGCTAGATCCCGCATGGCCAAATGTGCAATTTGAGACCTAGACCCAGCAGCTTGAAAAACACTCCAGATGGATGTGTATACTTGCCCAAAATCCCAAGAGGAGAATGGAGAAGAAATTGCTACATGACCACTCCCCACAACACACACACACACACACACACCGGAAAGGTTCTCTCATTTTCCCTTCTTCCTCCAGTGCACCCTCTCAAAAATTAAACAAAAATTTAAGAGTCTGGCCAAATCTAAACCTCATATCAATATTCAAAACTCATCTGACAATTATAACAAGTTAGTATGAATTTACCTTCTTATTGGATCTTTGGCTCTGGGGACCCTATTCCTGCCCTGACACAGTTCTGTTTTACCTGCTTCATCTGCTCAGGTACCCTCAAGATCAGAGAAGGAGCCCCTAGCCCATTCATTCTTAGATGTGCTGGTGTAAGAAACCGGAACCTTCATACATTGCTGGCGGGAACGTAAAGGAGTGTGGCCACTTTGAAAGTTAATCACACAGTTCCTCAAAATGTACAGCGAACTTACCCAGTGACTCAGCAGTTCCACTCCTAGGTAAGTACCCAAGGAAAATGAAACATGTTCACACAGAAGCTTGTACACAACTGTTCACAGCATTATGCATAAGGAAAACAACTCAAACTAGTCATCGATTGATGACTTAAGTAAAATGTGGTATATTCATATGAGAGAATAATATTCAGCCATGAAAAAAGAAGTATCGACTTTACTACAACATGAATGAACCTCAAAAACGTTAAGTGAGAGAAGCCAGGCACTAAAAAACATGTACTATACAATTCTATTTATACAAAATGTCCCAAAGAGGCAAATCCATAGGCATGAATGTTAATTAGCAGTTGTCAGGACATGGAGAGAAAGGGACTGGAAAGTTTTCTCTGGGGATCATGATATCTACTGGAGGTACTGGTGGTAGTTGCACCACCATGTGACTGTACTAGAAACACTAAATTGGAGACTTAAACATGTTGATGAGGTAGACCCAACAGAGGGTGTAGTGGTTATGTCACTGGACTCCCACATGGCCAACCATGGTTGGAGTCCCAGACCCGGTGGTTTGAAAATCACTCTGGGTACGTGTGAAAGTGTGCCCAAGATCCCAGGAGGAGAATGGAGGAGAAGGGATTGTGGCATAGCCACCCCCCCAGGGAGATGATTTCTCAGTTTCCCTCTCACTCTCTCTGTTTCTCTCCCCAGCATGAGCTCAGCAAAAACCTCCTAAAAAATAAAAAAATTGAAAGTTAAAAAGGTGACTATTAAGTCAATTTTATCTCAACAAAAAATTTTTAAAGATTTAAAGTGGCAGGGCTGGCAGGTGGCATGGTTGTTAAGGCCGCTGGACTCCCATAGGCTGACTGTGGTTCAAATCCTAAACCTGGCAGCTTTCTCTCTCTCTATCTCTCTCTCTCTCTTTCTCTCTGTCTCTCACTCTGCTCCTCTCTGGTGCAATTAAAATAAATAGAAAGAAAGAAAGAAAGAAAGAAAGAAAGAAAGAAAGAAAGAAAGAAAGAAAGAAAGAAAGAAAGAAAGAAAGAAAGAAAGAAAGGAAGAAAGAAAGAAAAAGAGAGAGAGAAAGGAAGAAAGTTAAATAATTCATCAAAAAAAAAGATTTAAGTGGCAACTTTTGTTTAAAATTCTTAACTATTCAACAAGTCCTTGATTTCTATTCCCTCATTCTTTTACAAATGAGAGTATATGCCGAGAGGTAGTTCCTTCACTGAGACGTGAACTAAGAAATGAGAGGAAACTCAGCTAATTAGGCAGCTCAGTTCCTTAAAGATCAAAGTATCAGTCTAATTTTTCTAGCCAATGTAGATAGTTAGTAGTGCAGTTATCTATATTTACACATAGGTGATTAAGGGACTTTGGTTTGATGTCGAGTCAACCAGTGGTGACTCAGAAAAGTAATCTACGCTGTGGCCTCTCTGCCTCAATAATACTTAATTCTCGTGTTCAAAGTGTTAGCATT
Organism: Tupaia belangeri chinensis; assembly: GCF_000334495.1. NCBI lineage: Eukaryota > Metazoa > Chordata > Mammalia > Scandentia > Tupaiidae > Tupaia > Tupaia belangeri. The sequence continues at coordinate 109,194 of NW_006159643.1, forward strand.
TTTAATTGTTGCACATGACTAAATACTTCTCAAACCTCCTCCTATTACTGGGAGTAATTTAAGACTATCAGATAAGACCATGAGGTGGTGTAAATGCAAAACACTCTAGATAAGAATCATGCTTGTCATTAGTAACGGGTAAAAAAAATCTGGTGTTAAATCCTATTGGATAAAATTCTGAAGAACAGATCATTGAAATTTCTGGTATTCTATTCCTTAGCATTAGCCCTGGTGTGTCCAGTTCTGTTTTGTTTTTTAATAATAACAGACATTGGGCCAGCCAGTGGTGCAGTAGTTAAGGCAGCTGGATCTCTCATGGCTGACTGCACAGTTCAAATCCTGGACCAAGTGGCTTAAAAAGCACGCCTGGAATGTGTGCATGTGTGCCCAAAATCCTGAGAGGAGAATGGAAGAAAAGGGATTGTGGTGTGGCCACCTCCCCCTTACCGGTGCTTTCTCACTCTCTCACTCACTCTCTCTGGTGAGCACATGCGCTCTGTAGCAAATAAATAATAATGATCACAGTGGTCATAGGTGCTAGGGCCAGCCAGATGTTGTGGTCAAGGCAGCTGAATCCCACGTGGCCAACTTCACAATTCACATCCTAGATCTGGCTGCTTGAAAGATATGCCAGGTGGGGCCAGCAGGTGGCACAGTTGTTAAGGCACTGGACACCCACATGGTTGACCGCTGATTGAAATATGCTGGGCATGTGTGTGTGCATGCATGCTAAAATCCTGAGAGGAGATGGGAGAAGAACAGACTGTGGCATGGCCATCCCTCCTGGGGGATGTTTTCTTGCTTTTTCTGTCTTTTTCTGTCTCTCTGGTGAGCACACACACCCTATAGCAAAAATCTAAAAAAAAAAAAAAAAAAAAAAAGAAAGAAAGAAAGAAAGAAAGAAAAGAAAAAAGACACACCAGATGTGTGTGCATGCCTGCCCAAAATCCCAAAAGGAGAATGGAGAAGAGATTATGCTGTGGCCATCCCACCTGGGAGGTACTTTCTCACACACTCTCTCTGTCTCTCTGGTGAGGACACATGCCCTGTAGCAAACCTAACTAATAATAGATGCTAGATTCTTGAGATTAAAACCAAAGAAAATAAGATCATACAGATACTAGCTAGAAAAAAAATGAGTAAATAATGTTTTCTTAGAATGAGAAATTATTTTTTTAAGGTTTTTGCCATTGGGTGCATGCACTTGCCAAAAAGGAGAGAGAAAATGAAATCACTCCCCAGGAAGGATGGTCACACCACAGTCTTTTCTCCATTCTTCCCCAGGATTATGGGCACGCACACACACACACACACACACACACACACACACACACGCACCCAGCATGATTTTCAAGCCACCAGGTCCAGGACTCAAACCTCAGTCAGCCATGTGGGAAGTCAGTGCCTTAACCACCATGCCATCTGCTGGCCCCAGTAGAAAAGAATTTTAAACATAATGTGAAACTAATCAATCCATAAGGTTCTGAATCTCAGACTTGAATGAATTTAGAAATTTCCTGAGATTTGCTTTAAAATAATCTGGGGAATGGGAGAGGGTAGAGGGAGTAGAAAATACAGATGAAACAAGATTGGCTGCATGTTGATCACTGTTAACGCTGGACAACGGGTACACAGAAATATATTATACTGTTTTTCTACTTTTGTATGTGCTTGAGATTTCCCATAATAAAAGATTTTTTTTTAATGTCAGAGAGAGGAAACCATTACAACTCCCTTTTTCTTCTCCCTGACATCAATAACTAATAAGGAATGGGAACCAGCAGTAAGCGTAATGGCTATGTCCTTGGACTCCCACGTAGTCGACCGTGGTTCGCATCCCAGACCCGGTGGCTTAAAACTCACGCCAGGCACATGTGCGTGCGTGCCCAAGATCCCAAAAGGAGAATGGAGGAGAAGGGATTGCGGCATGACCATCCTCCCTGGGGGGTGATTTCTCACTTTCTGTCTCTATATCTCTCTCTGTCTGTCTGGCAAGTGCACGCACCCTATAGCGAAAAAAAACTCTCCAAAAAATAATAATAATAATAAATAACTAATAAGGAATAAGTTTTTGATTTTATTTAATCAGTGTACTCTCAGAAAATACAGTAACTTCAAATTGCCTGATTACTATGTTCATTTCTATATATTTTAAATAATTCTAGGAAAATCTTCAATTTTTTTAATAAAAGAATCGTATTTACTTGGGAGCATTCAGAATCTCAACAATACATCTGCAACTTTTTTTTTTTTGCAATTACAGAGCCATATTAAGTTAACAGAACAACAATTATTTCATATAAGCTGCATCAGAGACAACTGGAGATGAAAAATCTACCACCCGCATATATAACTAATTTGTGCTGTGTACCAACAAGAACCTGCTTTAAATTTCCATGCCAATTTACAACCCTCGCACTGTAGCAGCCAAGGTCAGTGGCTATTGAAAATACCACCAGGACAGGGCTATCTAAACTCACATTCGGTAGTGTGTTAACTATACAAAAAAAGACACTGTACAGTTTAAAAACAAATCTTAACCAGCTTTACTTTTCAATTTTTTTCTTTAAAAGGAGTGAGTTGTGTACAGGGAGATTAAATGCTTTGTAGACACAGAGGAAAAACAGAGTTAGAACCAACTTATTCATCATCTTCATCTTTACCCTCTTCACTTTCCTCCTCTTCCTCATCTTCATCTTCTCCTTCCTCCTTTTTCTTCCTTTCTGCACAACTCCCTTTTTCACTGCATCAGGCTTTCCTTTAGCTCAGTATCCGGCAATATCCTTTTTGTATTTTTCCTTCAGCTTAGCAGCCTTCTTCTCATATAGCTGTCCCTCATCTGCAGCAGTGCTATTCCACATCTCTCCCAGTTTCTTTGCAACGTCACCGATGGACAGGCCAGGGTGTTCTTTGACTTCTGGGCAATAGTCAGAGCGGAACAAGGAAAAGGTTGAAGGAGGCCTCTTGAGTTGGTCCTTGAAGTCCATCCTTGAACTTCTTTTTTGTTTCCCCTTTAGGAGGGATATAGGTTTTCTCTTTCATAATGGCCCTTGTCTGCCTTTGTCATATCTTCAAACTTCCCTTTCTCTTTAGCAGACATGGTCTTCCACCTCTCTGAGCACTTCTTAGAAACTCTGAGAAGTTGACTGAAACATCTGAGTGCTTCCTGTGCTCCTCCCGGCAAGCTTGCACAAAGAATGCATATGGTGACATTTTGCCTCTCGGCTCCTTAGGATCTCCTTTGCCCACGTTTAGTTATCTTTCCTCTGTGAGGCACAGAGTCGCCCAGTGCCCGTCCGGCTCTCACTTCCCCGGCGCTGTCTCTTTGGAGTTCAATGGACTGCAATTGGAAAATCTTTGATATTTATCACTGAATATAACAAAAGTCTAGAAGGATAGAAGGGAGGGAACGGGGAAAAAAAGAAGGAGATGGAGAATGGGAAAGAAAAATCCCCTAAGAAGCTTTTTTAAGTAGAGAACCCTGGAACTGATGGTGTCACAGCAGTGTTACATGGACAGACATGGGAAGGCCCCAGGTTCAGGTCCCCAAGACCTTCCTGTACACACTGGGTGTGAGCACACATGCCCATGGTCCTGCCTGGCTGTAGCTAGAGGTGGACTGTAGTGTGAAGCTCTTGTTGCGGGTGCTTCTCTCTTTCCTCTCTCTCATGAAAGAAATAAATAAACTTTTTTTAAAAGTACAGACTCCTGGGGTCTAGAAGGTGGTATGGTGGTTAAGGGGCGCTGTACTCCCACATGACTGACCATGGCTTGAGCCCCAGACCTGAAGACTTGCTTTCTTACTTTCTCTCTCTCTCTCTCTCTCTCTCTCTCACACACACACACACACACACACACACACACACACACACACACACACTGTACCTGTCTGGTCAAGTTAAAATAGTTAGATAGATAGATTAAATAAATAAATAAATAAAGTTAAATAAAATCATCCTTTATTTAAAATTATATATAAAAAAAGAAAGTACAGATTCCTGGGACCAGCAGATGGCGTAGTGGTTACATTGCTGGACTGAGACAGTTAACCGGTTCCAGTCCCGGACTCCACGACTTAAACCTCACACTGGGTGTGTGCGTGCATGCATGCCCAAGATCCTGAGAGGAGAATGGAGGAGACAGGATTGTGCCGTGGCCTTCACCCCTGGGGAGGTGATTTCTTGCTTTCTGTTTCTCTTTCCTCTGTCTCTTAGGCAATTGTACCTGCCCTATAGCAAAAATCTCTCTCAAAAAAAAAATACAGATTCCTGTAGGGATCAGTAGATGGTGTGGTGGCTAAGGCACTGGACACCCCACATGGTCAACCGTAGTTCAAGTCCCAGACCTGGTGGCTTGAAAAATCATGCCAAGTGCTTATACATGTGTGGCCCAAAATCCCAGGAGGAAAATGGATTGTGGCATGGTCATACCCCCAAGGGGTGATTTCTCATTTTCCCTCTCACTAACTCTCTTTGTGTGTCTCTCTGCCAAGCACAAGCACCCTATACCAAAGTTTAAAAAAAAAAAAAAAAAAAAAAAAAAAAAAA
>NW_006159643.1:113763-180199 GCF_000334495.1 Tupaia belangeri chinensis
TGGGGGGGGACAATAGACATAGTCCAAAGGACTTCTAGGAGCGGGAAAAACATAACATTGTCCAAAGGAAAACTGGGACATATGTAACAATGTCTAATGCTTTTTTTTTTTTTTTTGGAGAGATTTTCGCTATAGGGCGCGTGCGCTCACCAGACAGACAGAGAGAGACTTAGAGACAGAAAGCGAGAAACACCCCCCAGGGGGGATGGTCACGCCGCAATCCCTTCTCCTCCATTCTCCCCTCGGGATCTTGGGCACGCACATACACGCACCCGGCTTGAGTTCTAAGCCACCAGGTCCGGGACGCGAACCACGGTCAACTACATGGGAATCCAGCGACATAGCCATTATGCTAACTGCTGGTTCCCTTTTTTTGTTTGTTTTAATTTTTTTTTTTTTACAATGTCTAATGCTTTAAGATAAAAAAAATTCTTCAGCCAAACGAACCCTCAATGAAAGAAGCAAAAGAGGGTCAGCTGTGTGGTATGCACTGCTGAGACACTGACACTCAGCGGATGAAGCCACATGAGAGGCACGGATTGTTCCTGGCTCAACCTAAACAGGCCAGATGCAATGGCATGCCTGCAGTGCTAATTAACAGTAGGCTGGATGTTCTGCGAGGCAATTCCACATGGGGAGGTTCCTGGTTCAAGTCCAGAACACTCCCTTAGTACATCAGGTACACCCGTCCCATGAGCCAGAGCTGGCTGAAGGCTAGAAGTGGGTTATGGTGTTAGGACCCTGATTGGGGCGTGCTCTCACTCTCTCTCTCTCTCTAATGAAATTAGTGAATACGTTTTTTAAAAAAGGAGTAAAAAGAGCCAGCCAGTGGCATGGTGGTTAAGGTGGTTGGATCCCACATGGCCAACTCTGTAGTTCGAGTCTCAACCTGGCAGCTTGAAAAACATGTGGGGGCATCTGCGTGCAGGCCCCAAATCCCAACAGGATGGAAAAACAGGAGAAGAGATTACAGCATGATCAGGAAGACCCTGGGGAATGCTTTCTCCCTCTCCCTCCCCCTCTGTCTGTCTCTGTCTGGCAAGACAGCCAGCTATGACCACATGCAAGCCAAGGGCAGAGACCTGGAAAGGATCCCTCCCTCCCAGTCCTCAGAAGGAGCCAACCCTGCCGACAGCTAATCTCAGACTTTTAGTCTCCAGAACCACAAGAAAATTAATCCTTGTTGTTTAAGCCACTCTGCCTGTAATACTTTGTCTAGCACATACTGCACATGCCGTCAAATTCACCTGCTTAGTATAATTCAACAATTTTTTAGTGAATTTACAGGCTCGTATAACTATTAACCATGATCCAATTTTAGATCATTTTTAATCTTCTCTAAAAGAAGCAGCTTGCATGTACCCTGTAATCCCTGCTACTCAGGAGGCTGCAGCAAGGGGATCATGAGTTCGAGGCTGGCATGAGCAACAGAGACCGTGGCTCTGAAAATAGAAACTCCATCCCCATTTGCAGTCATTCCTCATTCCCCTTCAACTCCAGGCAGCCACTAATTTTCTCTGTTTATAGATTGCCTTTTCTGAACATTTCATATAAATCATATCCAGTGACTAGGAAACTTGATACATGAGAGCCATCCCATTCTACATCCTTATCATCTTCTTCATCTTCTTATAATGAGCCCAGCTCTATTGTCCTATAACTTCTTCTACACAATAACACATTCCTAGTATAGTTTATTTGTAATATAGCTAAAACAAAAATTATGTGCTACAGAATAGATAGAAAAGTATTGAAATATTCAATGAAGGGCCAGCAAGTGGCATGGTGGTTACAACACTGGACTCCTACATGACCAATCACGGTGTGAGTCCAGGACCTAGAGGCTTAGACACTCACGCTGGGTGCGTGTGCGTGCATGTCCAAAATCCCAAGAGAAGGTTGTAGGAGAAGGAATTGCAGAATGGTCATCTGGCTTTTGGAGGAGGGGGTGACTTCTCACTCTCACTCTCTCTCTCTCTCTGTCCCTCTCCTGTGAGCACACATCATCTATAGTAAACTAAAATAATAAATGAATAAAAATAAATAAATAAATTTGAGAGAAAAAAAAACACAAACATCCAATGAAAACGACCATTGCAGAGGACCAGCGAGCGGCATGGTGGTTAAGGAGCTGGACGCTCCCACATGGCCCACCTGGTGGCTTGCAGCTTACTTTCTCTCTCTGTGTCTCTCTCTGGTCAAATTAAATGAATGAATAGATAAAATGAATGAATAGATAAAATTAAATAAATATTCTTTAAAAAAAAGAAAATGATCATTGTAATCACAATTTAAGAAATCAAAACATTTTAGCAATCAAAAGATTTGAAAAAAGAGACTATGAGAGAGTGTGCTTTTATTTTTTTATTTTTTATTTTTTCCTTCTTTCTGAGTTCCAGAAAATAGAGACAGCCCAAGAAAAATTGCAATAGAACTGCTGGTGGAAAACTATCATGTCTCTCAATGGTGAGACCTGAACTGGCAAGCTATTCCCCAGATCTACTCAGGCACATCTGAAAACCAATTGGGGGGTGCCGGCAGGTGGTGTGGTGGTGGGGAAGCTGGACTCCCACATGGTCAACTCTGGTTCAAGTCCCGGACCTGGCAGCTTGCTTTCTCACTTTCTCTCTCCCTCTCTGTGTCTTTCTCTGGCCAAATTAAAAGACGAGAGAGAGAAGGAAGGAAGGAAGGAAGGAAGGAAGGAAGGAAGGAAGGAAGGAAAGAAAGGAAGAAAGAAAGAAAGAAAGAAAGAAAGAAAGAAAGAAAGAAAGAAAGGAAGGAAGGAAGAGAGAGAGAGAAAGAAAGAAAGAAAGGAAAGGAGGGAGGGAGGGCGAGAGAAGGGAAAGAAAGTAAGTTAAATAAAATAGCTCTTTAAAAAAAAATACAGAACATTCCACCAACACCACCTGGGCAGGGCCACAGTCTAGACCAAAGAGTGTGCAAACTGCCAGAGCAAGTGTTGGTGGTACACAAAGGAGGAACTTTGTGTAATACTTTTTTGTTAAAAAGATCCACTTAAGGAGCCAGCCGGTGGTATGGTGGTTAAGGTACCAGATTCCCACATGGCTGACTGCAATTCGAATCCTGGACCTGGAGGCTTGAAAAATCATGCTGGACATGTGTGCATGCATGCCAAAAATCCCAGGAGATTGGAGAAAAAGGGATTGTGAAGTGGTCATCCCCACTGGGAAGTGATTTCTCACTTTCCTTCTCACTGACTCTGTCTGTCTCTGGCTAGCGCATGTACCGAATGGCAAAAACTCTAAAAATAATGTTAAAATAAATTAAAAGATCCATTTAAATGAAATCTATCCAGGGTATTTTGTAAAAAGTTCAACTGCCAAAGTCTTTACTTTTCTCACCTAGAAGAGTTGACCTCCCTTGTAGTAACTGTCAGCTGAAAGTGTGAATAGCTGTACTTATGTATATATAGCTATTTCTTTAACAATATTTGTTAAGCACCTTTAGGTACTAGCATACTTAGCACTATGTCAGTGAATAGACACATTTTCTGTTTTTATGGTGCTAGCATTTCATTGATTGATTGTCTGATTGGTTGATTGTTTGCCATAGGGCATATGTGCTCACCAGAGAAAGAGCAACACCTCCCAGCAGGGCATGATCACACAATAATCCTTTTTCTCTACTTCTCTATCCTGTCAGGATTTGGGAGCACACACACATATGCACATACACACAGCTCTGCATGTTTTCCAGGCTGCCAGGGCCAGGATTAAAACCACAGTCAGCCATCTGAGATCGGGCTCCCAACACACAGTGCTCAAATGCCGTGCTGCAGAGCTAGCCCAGGAAAACATTTCCAAAGGGGAAATTAGACAATAAGCAAGAAGTATAATACATAAGTTAACTATAGGGTTCAATTAGAAGCTGTTAACTAACACGAGAATAAAAATCAGAACAGGGTAAGGGAGTTGGGAATCCTGAGAGGACGTAGGTAAGGCTGCCACTTGAAGTAGGGCGGTCCTTGCAGGCCTTAGAGAAGCTGGCACTTGAACAAGACATGAAGGAGGTAAGGGAGTGTGAGTCAGCAATTATCTCCAGAAATAGCAGTTCTGGCAGAAAGAACAGCCAGGCTAAACTCCCTGTTGCCAAAGCATTCCTGGTGTGTTTGAGGGACACCCAGGAGACCAATCTGGCTGGAGTCAGCTGAGCAAGGCGAAGGCAGCAGAACATGAGGGCACGGTGGCTGCTGGGGAGCCAAACGGTGTAGGGGCGTCCCTTGGTGAGGGCTTTCATTTTTATTCCCCGTGACTGGGAGACTAGAAGACAAGTTAAGTCTGGGAAAGAGCTCCCTGGCTGGTCTAGAGGGGAGCAAGGCAGAAGCTGGGGTGATTCTCAGGAACCTATTTGAGGGCCCAGATGAGGGGCGATGGTGGTTAGGGTTGGGCGCAGTGGACATGCTACGTTTGTGCATCTGGAGAGTCAGGGGTCCAGGAAATGCGTGTAGGCACTGTGCCATGTGCTGGCGTGCTGTGTCAACCAACCTTATCACAGCTCTCCCTGTGACTACACACCACATAAGTGTTAATGTTGGCAGAAGACTCACCTCAGACCAGGTGGCCCGAAGTGCTTGAAAGGTAGTCTGTCAGTGAGCCTGAACATACCTGAGGGGCCAGGTGCCATTGTTGTCCCCATTTAAAGGTAAGGAACTCAAACACTAAGAGTTAGTCAGCGGCCGGAAGCTGTACAATCAGGCAAAGCCAGGATTCATTGCACAGAGTTGGGCTACAGAGCACCTCCCTAATGACAGTGATGAGGGTTACAAGATGACATGGCAGGGAGAGCAAGGAGGGCCACCTGGAGGAGGTGACACTGAAATTTCAGCGTAACAGGAGTTAACCAGGGCAAAAGTACAGGTGGAAGGAGCAGAAAGCAGGAGTGGGAGGGGGAGTACTCCAGAGAAAGGGGAAAGCAAAGAAAGCCCTAGAAGTGGGAAAGCAAGATACAAGAAAGACTGAAAAATCCCACAGTGTTGTTGGATCCCAGTGGATGCAAAAGATTGTAATACATAATGAGCCAGAAAAATAGGCAGACAACAGAACATTCTGTTAATAAATCTATTGATCAAAAATCTACTGATGGGACCAGTAGGTGGTGCAGTGGTTAAGGCGCTGGACACTCCTACATGGCCAACTGTGATCGGAGTCCCAGACCTGGTGGCTTGCTTTCTCACTTTCTCTCTCTCTCTATGTCTCTTTCTGGTCAAATTAAAATAAGTGCATGAATAAATAAAATAATTCTTTTTTTAAAAAAATTCTATTCATTGCTGCTTTGTCCTTAAAATTTTCTTCCTGGGCTCTCACATTGTAAAATATATCCATTGAAAGAGAGTGGATCTTACGATCAGAGCAACAAAAAGGCGACCCAAGAAGTAGCTTGCAGTGGGTGGTGGCTAAACTTCAAGACAAGTCCCTTGCCCACACCTCCATCCAATGGATGCCCCCAGCTCCTCTAATACAAAAATTTTGAAGCCACTGTTACAGACAAGTCTAATTGAGTCTTACTCTCCCATTTATTATCTTTGAAGTGTGTGTTATTTCACATCTGTAAACTTCATTTATCTACTCTGTAAAATTAACGTAACATTGGTCATCTCATAAGATCACCCTCACTTTGTTGAGCTAATACACACAAATTGCATACTTGACATTTTTCATTTATTTGAAAAACTCAACTATGTAAACAATGATTGCATGTTCTGATAAAGAGTACAATTTTTATTATCCCACGAATTTAACAAATATTTCATTTTAAGTGATATAGGAGTAGAGAAAGATTTCAATGTGAGTTCCGTAAACTCTATCCACTTCCGTCCAGAACTTTCTATTTAGTTTACTTCACAATAAGGAGGGAATTTCTGGGTATATGCTGTCTAGAAATAGAACAATATACTAACTTTTTCGGTGGAGAAGCCCCTCAACTTCTAGGATGAGAGCTGCCTTGACCTACTGAGAAGTGCCCAGGTTGATTTGAGATGAACTGAGGTGATGTTGATTGCTCATCGGTGGCATTGGGAATGAATTTGCACTGCCTTGTACTTAACAGGGCTTGCTTGCTCAGGGGAAATGTTGTCATCTGTTGTTTTATGGGATATCAACAACTTGGTAAGGAAGAAAGTCTTTAGTAATAAATAATGGTTACTGGGAGATCAAAACTCTGAGAAAGCCCACCCAAATTCTTGAGGGATGCATACAGACATTTACAAAGAGCATAAATTAAACCAAAGCTGTAGAATCGTGCATGGGGCCACACACGAGCAGCATACACATGCCCCATACATGAGCAGCAGCACTTTGACCTTGGAGTCAGGGGTTGGAAAGGCAGCACAAGAGAAACATAGAAGACTTGTTTCTCCAGTCAGCGTTTGAACCCCTCTACTCAGTATTACTGACTGAAGTTGTTAAGTGAGCAAAAGTCCAGTATATTTAGCGGTTCCAAACCAACACTGACAGTCGAAAAGTATTTGGAGCTAGCAATGGACCAGTGACAATGACATTTTCAAAGCAAGTTGGACTCAATGGCAAAATAGGGAGAGAAGTAGTCTCCATGCTTAGTAAAAGGTGTCTACCGCTCAAAGGCCAGGATTGTCAGTGCATGAGGACAGGTGGAAAGGGTGTGCAGGGAGATGCATGCGTATGAAATGGACACTGAGGGAAAGATGTCTGGTTAAGACAGCTGGATTCCACATGGCTGACTGCATGGTTGGAGTCCCTGCTCTTCAGCTTGCAAGTCAGGTGCATGTGCATGCGTGCCCAAAATCCTGAAAGGAGAAATGGAAGAGAAGGGATTGTGGCGTGACCATTCTCCATGGCGAGTGCTTTCTCACTCTCCCCCACCTCTCTGTGTCATCTCCCACAAGCACACGCCTCTGGCAAATTTAAAAACAAAACAGAAACAGTGCCCGTTGGACCTGGCAGATGTTCACAGACAGAAAACAGCAGCCTTTTAAGATGCTATGAGCATCACTGCCTGAAGGTGGCATCTCTCACTCAGAAGGTCTCCTAGGAAGATGAAGATGTTTCGAAATACGTTTGAAAGGTCAGTTCACATCTGTTTTCTGTTTGCCATGTTCTGTCAGCACTTCTGTGAGAACAGAGCCATTATACCAGCCTTGGAAGGCAAAGGCAGCTGGATGTTCCAGGCCTGGCATCTCCCAGGCCCCTGGTTCCCCCCTCAGGGAAGAGGAGCGGGAAACACTGCTGCAACTCAGCTTCCGTTCTCTGCTTCTGCCACTGCCACCAACTCTCACCTGCAAACTGTGCTTCAGAGTGAACAAGTGCACAGAATTCAGCCTGGTTCATTAACTGTTCTCCTACTCTGATAAAACAATACAACAATAATAGCAAACAACTTGGAGGCTTTTCAATCCTCAAGTGTTTAACTTGTTGTCTAGCAGGCAAAAGCAAGAACTTCTCCTGATTTTTGTACTATTTACAATCCTCTAGCTAGGGAACTGGAGTCTGCCCAAGAGACATTTCGCAGAGCGATTTGCTCCAGAGAAAAACCCAGAATGCAGTAACAACACTCACAGTGGCCTAGTGATGGTTATCATGGTGAAGGTTTCCAAATGGTGCTTTTCAGTGTATGAAGGCACTTTATAAGTAAGGAACATTTCCCCTGATTTGGTTCAAGGAAAGCCCTAGAAACACACTGGGTCACATTGCTCTTACAACCCTCCAACCACTACGACCACCACCACCAGATGACACAGGCTGGCTTCACCAGGGTTTGCATCAGAAATTTCAAGCTATCTAAGACAGTCCACTTCCCTCTCAGACTGTGTGTAATGGCCACACTCCAGTGCATAATTTAATGATAAAAATGCATTTGGTAGGCCAGATGGTGGTGTGGTGGTTAAGGCGGCTGAATCCCATGTGACCAACTGTAGATTTGAGTCCCAGACCTGGTTGCTTGAAATATATACTGGGTGAGAGTACATGTATGCCCAAAATCCTAAAAGGAGGGAGAAATGGAGAAGGGACCATAGTGTGACCATTTCCCAGAAGCGGTATTTTCTCATCCCCCCCCCTTTTTCTCTTTGTCTCATTTCTGTGAGTGCATACCCTCTAGTAAATTTTTTTTAAAAAATTGGTGAAAGATGAAAGTTTAGTACCCAATTTAGTCAGGGCTAAATTTATTTATTTATTTACTTTTAGGTTTTTGCTATAAGGCACATGTGCTTGCCAGAGAGAGACAGAGAGAAACAGTAAGAAAGTGAGAAATCACACCCCCCAGGGGGAGGGAATGGCTACACCACAATCCCTTCTCCAGTCTCCTCCTGGGATATTGGGCATGCACTCACACACACCTGATGGGATTTTCAAGCCACCAGGTCCAGGACTTGAACCATGCTTGGCCATGTGGGAGTCCAGCACATTAAGCACCATGCTGGTCCTGGTCAGAGCTAAATTATAAGAATAGTTTTTTCTTTTTTTCCTTTATGGAAGAAAGAGAGACGGACATAGATATGTTTTACAGAGTCTTGCCACAGTCCTCCTGCCCTGGCCTCCCAATTAGCAAGGAAGTCAGGTGTGCACAATTGCACCCACATGTTTAGGTTGGTCGAGGAACCTAGGCCTCCTGTACAGCCTCCTGCCTCCCTAGTAGCAGTGCTACCTGTGTTCTATCGCTGCTGGGCTCTGGGTGAATATTTCTGAAGCTTCTGAGTGCATGAGAAAGAATGACCAACTACTGATGCATAAATTCTGCTTGAGTAGAGGCTAAAACGTCCCGTGACTATAAATCCTTTTGCTTTTCAAGTGTAATGATCTGTGTTTTCCACTGGTAATTCTGTGGTGTTTCAGAACTTGCTTTACAGTGAAGAAATATTTAATTTTGTTGATCACTATTCATGTGCTATGTCTCTAAGACTTTTTATTTGTTGGTGTTTCTGTAAAGACAACAGCAACCACTTGTTATTGTGGAAACAATCCCCCTGGAAATCAGCAGGACTTAGTTTGATGTTGACATTTTTGTTGCAAGACTCCCCAGAAATGCTTGACTTAATATTTTTACAAGAGAAACAAAAAGCAATCAAAGTGTTTGAAGCCAAAAGTCTCTTAACAACAACAACAACAACAAAAAAAAAACTCTGCTGATGGAATAATCTTGTCTCATGTAGAAAAGATTTCAGTTAAGATGATCAAATGAAATAACTTAAAGTTAAAGTTCCTGGCTTTTTTTTGTTTATCTTAGTTAAATAAAGGTGTGTGTTTTAGCAATGAAACCAAAGGTCATTCTTCTGATGGAGACAGATTCGAGGGATTGTCCTGTATTAGGAATAACCATTTCAGCAGTGACTTCAGCCTTGGCAGGTGATAATGCTGTTCAAGTCATGTTCAGGGAATGGAAGAATTCCAAAATCCAAATCGTTTTTGGACTGCAGATACTGTGCTTACAAGATGTCTAGGACATTTTTACTAGTTTTCTGATCTGCACCACATCTTGCCAACTTTTCTAGTCCTCTCTTTAAAGTGTCTATAATAAATAGTTGCTCGTTTAAAACATTTGTCTGTCGACAAAGTGATGTATGTGCTGAAGGGAGTCACCAACCAAGAGTTAGAGTGACTCGGTTATTTATCTCCCCTACGTATTTTCCTGATAGAATCCATTTCTTCATGATAGAGGTCATTCTTGCTGATCTTCTTATGCCAAACTAAAACATATACACTATATACACTAAGCCTATATCTACTCAGGCTAATCCTTCGACTCTACTACCTTATCGTCATCATGATTGTCAATAAGTTATAAATAATCGACTTAAATTTCACTTCAATCATTTCTCCTTACCCACCTCTCTGATCATTTTTCCTTTAGTGCCAAATTTAAATATGACCTTCTTTGAAGTCTCTCTTCACCTTTCTTATTCACCCCTCCATGAGTAAATCCCCCCATATTTTGCATCTTCTTCTACTGTGCTCATCATGCTTTATAGTAACATGTTTGTATTTCATTCTCACTAGTTTGAATGAGTGCCCATCAGCACAGGAGCTGGACCTCATCCACCTTTGCATGTCAGTACTTGGCTCAGGGTCTGCCATTAAGAAGGTTTATACAGGTGGGACCAGCAGATGGCATAATGGTTACATTGCTGGACTCCCACATAGTTGACCACGGTTCGAGTCCCAAACCCCTTAAAACTCATGTCAAGTGTGTGTGTGTGCATATCCAAGATCTCTAGAGGAGAATAGAGGAGAAGGGATTGTGGCATGGCCATCCCTGCTGGGGGATGATTTCTCACTTTCTATCTCTCTGTCTCTTTCTGTCTCTCCAGTGAGCACACATGCCCTATAGCAAAAATCTCTCTAAAAAATAATAAGAAGAAGGCTTATATAAATTCTTATTGAAGTAAAGAATGCCACGTGATGGGATAAAAGGTAGAGAATTTGGTGCCTACCCTCAAGGAGCATAGAATATAGTGAACCAGACAAGACCTGACCAATGCAAGAATGTGTGGGACAGGTGCTGTCCTCGGTAAAACACTTGAGATGGGCCTTGAAGAACGCTGATTCAACCTTTCAAAAAATGGACTTTCCTGGGATCAGCAGTTGGCATAATGGCTATGTCTCTGGACTCCCATGTAGTCGACTACGGTTCAAGTCCTGGACCTGGTGGCTTAAACTTACGCCGGGCACATGTGTGTGCGTGCCCAGGATCCCAAGAGGAGAATGGAGGAGAAGGGATTACAGCATGGCTATCTTCCCTGGGAGGTGATTTCTCACTTTCTGTCTCTCTGTTTTCTCTGTCTTTCTGATGAACACACACGCAAAAACCTCTCCAGAAAAAAAAAAAAAAAAAAAAGGATTTTCCTGAGCAAAAGGAGAAAGCATGCAGTATCTTGCGGTATCTTCGAGTTGTCTGGTGAACTTCAAGTAGTCCAGGTGTGTTTAGGAAAGTGTCCAGAATCTATGGGAGATAAGGCAGAGAACCTGATTGGCTCTGGATGGTAAAACTCATAAGTTTTGAATTTTCTTCTTCAGGTGATGGAGAATTACTAAAAATCTCTTTTGCACCAGGAATGATGTGGGGAAGGAGGCTGTCATTGTTCTGAGACTTAACTATAACTGGATGGCTGAGAAGGAAGTAGGTTAATCTTGACTAATTGTCATATCTTACTCACTCAGCTACTAAATGTGCGGCAATAGAAAAACGTTAGCACTGCAGTGTTTTAGAAAGATTTCGCCAGGATACAAGAAATGAGATTTGGATAAGGCAGGAGGCAGGATGCCAGTTGGGAGGCCCAGGAATATGCAGTCCTGAAGAAATACTGTAGAGGGCAAAGGAAAGGGTAGGCAAAGAGATTCGCGACGTGGGTCACTGCAAGAACTTTATCAACGATTAATTCATTGAGAGGGACCGGGTTTGGTCAGGGAGAGGGGCAGGGAAGCAAGATGACAAGTTGTGTTTCAGGGAGAGAGTCAGAGAGAGAGAAAGTGGAAAATCACCCCCTGGCGGGGGATGGCCTCACCACAATCTCTTCTCCTCCATTCCCTTTCTGGGATTTTGGGCATGCACATACATGTACCCAGAGTAATTTTCAAGCCACTGGGTTGAGATTCCAACTGCTAGTGGCCATGTAGGAGTCCAGTGCCTTAACCACCTCACCACCTGCTAACCCATGTTTCAGATATATTAAAAATGAGGTGCTAGAAACACATCTCAGAGGGTATTTTCCAACAGAACACTGAGAATGAGTGAAAAGAACAGAGGGAGAAACATTAGGGACAAAGAGAGAAATCTGGCAGCTCTTTACCTACAGGGATGGATGGTAAAAAGTCACCTTACTTCACTTACCCCAAGGAGACAATAAAATTCTAGATAAAAAATTCCAGAACCAAACCTCAGGACAAGTCTTCATTTAGAGGGGTGGAAGAAAAACAGCCAGCAAGGTTATCATTAGGATAGCACTGAACTGTACAGAAAAATCAGTCAAGATGGTCTCTGTCTCTGCAAGAAGAAGAAGAAGAAGAAGAAGAAGAAGAAGAAGAAGAAGAAGAAGAAGAAGAAGAAGAAGAAGAAGAAGAAGAGGAAGAAGAAGGAGAAAAAGAATTATTATATGAGATTAGCCATGAACATGAAGCCAGAATTTGTACAGGGAAAAAAATGCTATAAAGGATGTGTCAAGCAGTTACACAATTAAAAATGTTATTTTTGTAACGTTTTTGTATTTGTCAACTATCAAAATTTTATATTATATTGTGTTTTCCTCTTTATTACAAATTAATAGTCATATCTGGGAGGCTGGCAGGTGGCATGGTGGTTAAAGGTGCTGGATTCCCACATGACCAACCATGGTTCAAGTCCCAAACCTGGCAGCTTGCTTTCTTGCTTTCCCTTTCTCTCTCTCTATGTCTCTGTCTGGTCAAAGTAAAAAATGATAATAACAAATGGAATTAAAAATAAATAATTTTTTTTAAATAGTCACATTTTTCCCTTAAAAAAGAAAGGCCTCGGACCAGCAGGTAGTGTGGTGGTTAAGGCACTGGACACTCCCACATGGCTGACCACAGTTCAAGTCCTGGACCTGGTGGCTTGCTTTCTTACTTTCTCACTCTCTTTGTCTCTCTGGTCAAATTAAAATAAATGAATGAATAAATAAAATTAATAAATAATTCTTTTAAAAGAATAAAAAAATAAAAATGGCCTTAGGAATCTAAGAGAACTAGGAAAGCACTAAGAAACCAAACTAGCTATAGTTTCTAGAGACATGACCTAGAGGTGCAAAAAGTTTAAGGACAGCAAGAAAGAAGCAAACACTTGTGTTTCTCATAACTAGGAAAATTGCCAGTGAATTTCTTTTTTTTTTTCTTATGCTATATCAGCTTTAATTAAGTGTGAAGACCTCTCCAACATAACATCTAGAGACCATTTCACTCACTGCCCTGTTTGGCTGCCCGTCTCTTGTCTCTCTTCAGCAATGGAGAGGCGGATGACTTTTCCTCAGGGAAAAGAAATCCATGGCTTGTTGCCTTTAGCCGATAATAAAAATGCTGGAGAGTAGAGTAGCAAAGCTGTTGCCATTGGCATCTTTCACATAAACCACATCAAAAGAGCCAGGATATCTTTCTCTGTCGGTGATCACACCAATTCTTCCCAAGTTAGCCCCTCCAGTCACCAGATACAGGTTACCAGTGTCGAATTTGATGAAACCAGTAGCCTTGCCAGTCACCAAATCGATCTAACTGGTGTCGTTCACCTTGACGAGAAAATCCGGGTAGTGGATGGTACGAGCATCATGGGTCACCAGATGAGGGATTCCTTTTGTGCCTGCAAGATTTTTCTCACTTTGCACGACTTGTACTTGGCCTCCTCAGGTGTAATACGATGGACAGCAACATGAGCCTTGGTGTCATAGATCAGTTGGAAGTTCTCTCCAGTCTTGTCAATGCTGATGACATCCATAAAACCAACAGGATAGGTCATGTCACTACGGACTTTGCCATCAATCTTAGCGAATCACTGCATGAAGACCTTCTTTACTTCATCTCTTGTTGAGGCATACTTAAGTCTGTCCTTTCAGAAAATGATGAAAGGAAGACATTCCTTCAGCTTGTAGGGACCAGTGGATGGACAAGGAGCAAACACACTGGCCAATTTATCCAACATCCAGTGCTTTGGAGCTGCTACTCGATTCGGATGGTTCTTAGGGCCTTGAGCCGTGGCTTCACTAGGAATGAAAAGAGGGTCGCCAGTGATTTTCAAGACAGCACTTCCAGTCGAAAGATAGGGTCAGTGAGCCATCTGGTGATATGATGGTTAAGGCAGCTGGATCCCATATGACCCACTATGCAGTTCAAGTCCTGGATCCAGTGGCTTGACAAACATGCCAGGAACATGTGTATATGCCCAAAATCCTAAAAGGAGGAAGGAATGCAGGAGAAAGGATTGCAGCGTGACCATCCCTCATGAGGGATACTTTCTGACTTTCCCCTTCTCTCTCTCTCTCGTAAGTGCACATGTCCTCTGGCAAAATTAAAAGAAAGATATGCTATGAAGGACAGGCTCCATAGTCTAGTGGTTAGGAGAGCTGGATCCTGCATGGCCAACTGTAGTTGGAATCCCAACTCCACAGCTTGTGGTTATGCAACTCTGTGGGACTGACCCACATGAGAGGGTTCTAGATGGTGATCTCCTTGAACACACACTGGGTGAGTGTGCCATGATCTGTGACTAGTTGAGGCTAGAGATGGATCATGGTGTGAGAACTCTGTTAGGAGTGCCAATCTCTCTCTCTCTCTCTCTCTCTCTCATGAAAGAAAGAAAGAAAGATTTAATTTTTTTCTTTGTTGTGCAGTCTGACTCTGGTGGTTTTCTGTAATTTTCAACTGAAGAGTCATAACTAAGGCAGCATGGTGAGTTGAATAGTGTCCCCCTCAAACTCATCTCTGTCCTCCTCAAACTCATCTCTGTCCCAAACCTAGAATGTGATCTTACGTGGAAATAGAGTCTTTGCAGATGTAGTTAATTATTACTAAATTAAGATGAGATTATACTCCATTTGAGCAGTCTTTAATCCCATAACTGGAGTCCTTCTGTGAATAGGAGAGGGCACACAGGAATACATAGGGAAGAAGGCCATATAAAGATGGAGGTAGGCAGGAGATAGGAAGGCCATATGAAGATGGAGATAGGCAGGTTATGCTGCCATAGGCAAAGGAATGCCTGGACCCCCAGGAAGTTGAAGAGGCAAGGAAAGATTCTCCCCTAGAGCCTTCAAAGCGATCACAGTCCCACTTCTAGCCTTCAGAACTCTGAAAAAATTAATTTCTGTTGCTTTAATTCACCCAGTGGATGGTATTTTGTTACAGCAACTTTAGAAAATCAATACAAGTAGGATAATAGGAGCATTTACCTCAAATTTTCAAGCTTAGTTGTCATGGAAAGGGTTAGCCCTTAAGGATGTTAAGTGCGTACTAGGTGCACTTTCCCCTCCTAAGAAACAGGCCTCTAGTGGTTTGTTCTCTGCTGTCACATTTCTTGACCTGCAAAACTAACCCTACTACCCTAGACACACTTGGTTGGAGCCAAAGTCCCCTGGGAATTAGCTAGTCAGAAGGCGGCCAAAAAAGAACTCGTTGTCAAACTTCCTAATAGGGTTGCTCTGTATTGGACAGTAGTAAACCAGCTCAACCAGGAAATATTAATAATGAATCAACAAAGAACAAGCCGTATCCTGATCCATGCTGAGTCTTTATTTTATTTCTCCACAATCCTGCAGCCAACCCTGTCTGGGAAGCTCTGAGACCAAGAATGGCTGCCCAAGGAGGCAGAGGCTCTCCTATGCTGTCCCATGAATCCCTCATTATGGGGGATCATCTGGACATGCAAGCTTCCCATTTCAACTTCTTCTATCAACTTGGGTTCCCATAAAAAATAACATAGACTGACTGGCTCAAACAACAGAAATTTTTTTTCTCACAGTCTGAAGGCTGAGAGGTCCAAGATCAAGGTGCCAACCAATTTCTGGTGAGGGCTCTCTTCCTGGCTTGCAGACATCTGCCTCCTCACTACATCCTCACATGGCCTTCCTCGGCTGGGAAAAACCTCTCCAAAAAAAAAAAAGATTCCCAACTAATATAGGCTAGGCCGAAGGTACTCATGTATGTATATAATGACCACAGAAATTTAATATATACTTTGGGGGGTGGAGAGAAACCAAAAAATTGTCCTAGCTACCACCTTTTTTGTTTTTTCTTTTTTCGGAGAGGTTTTTGCTATAGGGTGCGTGCGCTCGCCAGACAGACCGAGAGAGACAGAGAGACAGAAAGCTAGAAATCACCCCCCAGAGGGGATGGCCACGCTGCAATCCCTTCTCCTCCATTCTCTTCTCGGGATCTTGGGCACGCACGCACACGTGCCCGGCGTGAGTTTAAGCCACCAGGTCCGGGACTCGAACCGCAGTCGACTACGTGGGAGTCCAGTGACATAGCCATTATGCTAACTGCTGGTCCCAAAATTATTTTATTTAACTTTATTTTTTTCATTCATTTGTTTATTTCAGTTTGACCAGAGAGGTATAGCATGAGAGAGAGAGAAAGAGAGACAGAGAGAGCAAGCAAGCTGCCAGGCCCGGGACTCGAACTGCTGTCAGCCATGTGGAAGTCTAGCTCCAGGGCCCTTAATGACCAAGTCACGTCCCAGACCCCACCCAGTGTAATTTTCAATCCTCAGGATCCAGGACTCAAACCACAGTCCATTACGTGGGAATCCAGCACCTTAACCACCATGCCACCTGCTGACTCCTAGCTACCACCTTTTCACCCTCCTACTCAGATGGTGTCACATGAAATCTCGAGTCCTCTGAGGTTTTCCTTCCAGAATATCTGCTGGGAAGCTCGTTTCTCATCAGAGAAACAAGCTTTATTTTTCCCCCTTAAAATCTTGCTGGACTCTTTTTCACCAAACAGCTGGCTCATTCATGATTCCAATGTAGGGACCACCCAGAAAGAAAATCTTGGATAATTTCTGTTACCTCACCAAAACACAAAGGGCTTCTAATCACATAAGCAAGGATATAAACATAAATAGTCATACTTCCTATGTGCTAGGTAGTGTGCTAAACAAAATGTGAGTGTGTGTGTGTGTGTGTGTGTGTGTTTACTTCATCCCTACAGCTACCTCATGAGGCAGGTAGTATTTATCTCCATTTAACAAGCCAGAAGATTGAAGCACAGAAGGGTTAAGTAATTTGCCCAAGATCACACAGCTCCTAAGTGTTAATGCTGGGACTTCTTCCTTGCAATATGGCTTAGAGTCTACGCCCTTAACTACTACACTTTACTGTCACATTAATCAACTATAGTCTTAGCTATGAGAAACTGCTAGGGTAGCAGTAGGGGCAAGGGACAAGCAACAGGTGTACGTGGGAAGATGAAAATATAAACAAAGAAATACAGTGCAAAGTGTGAGAAGAACTGTAATAGAGATTCTGTGCAAATAGGTATGGAATCCGAAAATTATCATGAGAAACATGGGGCTCTTTTGGATGAACCACCTCTTAGCCTGTTCGTCTATATGGGCTTTGGTGGCCATACAGTAATTGACGGTCCCAGAAGTAAACATAGCTTGCCTTGAAATAAGTAGCAGAGCATGGCACTATGTATTAACTTTATCTGTGTGGACAATGGGCAAACTATCTGGTATATATGGAAAGAGATTCAAAGTCTTTCTGTCACATTCTGCCTGTCCTGAGTGAAGAGCTGGTTGCTCTGAAGTTTTGTCCCCAGGGCAGAAAGGGAAGAGGATTGTGTTCCTTCCCATTGCTTTTACTAATCAAGTGCGCCTGTGTGCTCCAACAAGAGGTTCTTCTTAGCTGGATGAATGGATGTGTAGAGAGGCAAGAGGCCAGGACTTATGGGCTCAAGAATGTGTAAGATTTATTGGAGCTGCTGGTTAGAACACTACTGTTTTTGGGAACTGGACCAAAATGCTCTCACACCAAGCTTTCACCAATAAAATAAATAGCCTCAGGTGTCCATCGACCTAAGAGGACCTGCTCACAGTTGATACAATTGCCAAACCACTCCCTGGGACCTGGACAGATGAGTCCTTTAGCCCTCAATCCAGGGTGAGAATTTGCATCCAAAAAAAAGGGAGACTAATGCTTTTTAAAGAGAAATATACATTTTTTTCCTTAACTTTTTATTCTTTCAACAAATATTTATTGAGTGCCTATTATGCGATAAGCATTATTCTAGGAGATTGGAATATGTCAGTGAGCAAGACAAAAATTCATACTCATGGGTCTTTAGTATAGGGAGACATGTACTTTACTAAATAATATAGTGTGTGTTAGGAGTTATAAGTGTTATTTTAAAAAGAATACGGGGGGCAGCAGGTGGCATAGTAATTAAAGCACTGGACTCCCACATGGTCAACCATAGTTTGTGTCCTGGACACTGTGGCTTGAAACTCACATCGGGCATGTGTGCATGCAAGTCCAAAATTCTGAGACGACAATGGAGGAGAAAGGACTGTGGCATGGCCAGTACCCCTGGAGGGTGATTTCTTGCTTTCCACCTCTCTGTCTGGTGAGTACACGTGCCCTATAGCAAAAACATATCGCTTTAAAAAAAAAAAAAAAAAAAAAAAAAAAAAAAAGAAGAAGAAAGAAAGAAAGGAAAGAAAGAAAGAAAGAGCAAAATAAGGGAAATCAAAAGTGTAGGGAGGCGGGAACCAGCAGTTAGCATAATGGCTATGTCACTGGATTCCCACGTGGTCGACCGTGGTTCGCGTCCCGGACCCGGTGGCTTGGAACTCACACCGGGTGCGTGTGCGTGCGTGCCCAGGATCCCGAGAGGAGGATGGAGGAGAAGGGATTGCAGCGTGACCATCCCCCCTGGGGGGTGATTTCTTGCTTTCTGTCTCTCTGTCTCTCTCTGTCTGTCGAGCGCATGTGCCCTATAGCAAAAACCTCTCAAAAACAAGGAAAAAAAAATAGAAAAAAAAAAAAATTAAAAAAAATATTATTTGGGTGGGACCCACAGGTGGCATGGTGATTAAGGGTGCTGGACTCCCACATGGCTGACCATGGTTTGAGTCCTGGACCTGGCGGCTTGCTTCTCTCTGTCCCTCTCTCTCCTTTTTTGGTCAAATTAAAAATAAATAAATAATTAAATAAAGTTAAGTAAAATAATTATTTCCAAAAAAAATTAT
This sequence comes from Tupaia belangeri chinensis, assembly GCF_000334495.1. Lineage (NCBI taxonomy): Eukaryota > Metazoa > Chordata > Mammalia > Scandentia > Tupaiidae > Tupaia > Tupaia belangeri. Next base: position 132,442 of record NW_006159643.1, read on the forward strand.
ATGTTAAAAAAATGTAGGGGTTGGGACCAGCAAGTGGCAAAGTGTGAGATTAAAATGCTGGACACTCCCACATAGCCAACAATGATTGAAGTCCAGACCTGGTGGCTTGCTTTCTCACTTTCTCTCTCTCTCACTCTCTTTCTCTCTGGTCAAATTAAAATAAGTGAATAAATAAATAAAATTAAATAAATCATTCTTTAAAAATTATAATGTAGGGGGTAGGTTGCAATTTTAAATAGAATCATTGGGGTAAGACTCATTGAGACATGATATTTAAACAAAGATTAGATGATGTTGGTAGATTAGCTAAGAGGGCATCTCGGGAAAGGGCACATACCAGACAAAGGAAAAGCAAAGCAAGAATATGACTGGAGGGTTTGAAAAAGGTGGATAAGAGCAGAGCTGGGAGGGCAGGTCATGGAAGATGGGAGAGGTAAAAAGAACCTGGTCATGGGGAACAGCAGTTGGCGTAATGGCTGTATCGCTGGACTCCCATGTACTCGACCACAGTTGCCAACCCAGACCTGGTGGTTTAAACTCACACCGGGTGCTTGTGTGTGCGTGCCCAAGATCCTGAGAGGAGAATGGAGGAGAAGGGATTGCAGCATGGCCATCCCCCCCGGAGGATGATTTCTTGCTTTCTGTTTCTCTCTGTCTTTCTGGCGAGCACACGCACCCTATACCAAAAACCTGATCGCCTGTGAGTTTTTAGGTCTGTTATAGGGCCTTCTACTTTTCCACTGTAAGACTTTTACTCTGAACGAGATGGAACTCTATTAACTAAGGTCTTGAACAGAGAAGTGGCAAGTTCTCTCTTGTTATCACCAGATCACTGACTGCTATGTCGCTAGTTTACTTTATGAGAGCAAAAGTGGAGACAGGAAAGTCAGATAGAATGTGATCGCAAGGATCTAAAAAGAGAAATGAAGAACCAGCAGACGACATGATGATTATGTCGCTGGACTCCCACATGGTCCACTACGGTTCGAGTCCCGAACCTGGTGGCTTGAAACTCATGCCAGGTACATATACACACATACCCAGGATCCCAAGAGGAAAATGGAAAAGTGAATGTGGCGTGACCATCCCTCCCGAGGGGTGATTTCTTGCTTTCTGTCTCTCCATATAGCAAAAATCTCTCTAAGAAAAGAGAGAGAGAGAAATGAGGCTGGCTTGGAGCAGGTTGTAAAGAGCAGAGGTGCTGAGGAGTGGTCAGATTTTTTAGCAGAATTCGAAGGGACAGACAGCTGGAGTTGCTATTGGTGTATGTAGTATGGGGGGGAAATACAATACAATAAAATCTATTCAGAGGTCTGAGGTCAAGGTGTTGGTAGGATTGGTTCCTTCTGAGGGCTGTGACAGAGAGTCTGTCCTGTTCCTCTCTCCCAGTGTCTGGAAGCCTTTAGGTGGTGTACTGGCAATCTTTGGCATTTCTTTCCTTGCAGATGCATTTCCCTCATCGCTACCTCCCTGTTCACACGGTGTTCTGCCTATGTATGTTTGCGTCCAAATTTGATAAAGGTACTAGTCATATCAAATTAAGAGCCCACTCCGCTATAGGATAATCTCATCTTAATAATCACATCAGCAGGACCAGCAGATGGCATAATGCTCATGTCACTGGACCCCACGTAGTCTACCACGGTACTCAGGCCTGGCAGCTTAAAACACACTGGGTGCATGAGCATGCCTGCCCAAAATCCTGAGAGAAGAACAAGAGAGGGGATTGTGCATGGTCATCCTCCCTGCAGGGCCAGGGGTTGATTTCTCACTTTCTGTCTCTCCAGCAAGTGAACACACCCTATAGCAAAAATTTCTCTAAAATAATAATAATAATAATAATTACATCTGTGGGACCAGTAGTTGGTATAATGGCTATGTCACTGGACTCCCATGTAATCGATCACGGTTCAAGTCCTGGACCCGGTGGCTTAAACTCACGCCAGGTGTGTGAGCGTGTGTGCGTGCGTACCCAAGATCCTGAGAGGAGAAGGGAAAAGAAGGGATTGTGGCGTGACCATCCCCCTTGGGGGGTGATTTCTCACTTTCTGTCTCTCTGTCTCTATCTTTCTGGCGAGTACACATGCCCTATAGCAAGAACCTCTTCCCCCAAAAGAAGACTTTAACATGTGATTTGGGAGAGGGATTGGGGACACAGTTCAACCATAATCATACCCTAATACCACATTGAGTGTCAACCTTAATAGTAGTAGATTAGGCAACTGTAGGCCAGGGAGGATTTGAGGATTGGTGGGATTAGAAAGGTCTTTCCTGGGGCTGGCAGGTGGTGTGATGGTTAAGGACGCTGGACTCCCACATGGCCGACCGCAGTTCGAGTCCTGCACATGGCGGCTTGCTTTCTCACTCTCTCTCTCTCTCACTCACTCTGTCTCTCCCTGGTCAAATTAAAATAAATAAAGTTAAATAAAATAATTCTTAAAAAAAAAAGAAAGGTCTTTCCTTGCACATTGCTGTAATGCATATTATTTGAACTTGGTGTTTTTGATATGATTTTAATGTGATTTTTTTTTTTTAAAAAAAGTTTTTTGAAAGCAGAACCCTGAAGAACATGAGACTTAGTGACTGGAAGGGGCCAGGAACGTAATGGCTATGTCGCTGGACTCCCACACAGTCGACCGCAATTTGAGTCCTGGACCTGGTGGCTTAAACTCACGCCGGGCCCATGTGCGTGCGTGCCCAAGATCCCGAGAGGAGAATGGAGGAGAAGGGATTGCGGCGTGGCCATTCCCTCTGGGAGGTGATTTCTCGCTTTCTGGCTCTCTGTCTCTCTCTGTCTGTCTGGCGAGCGCACGCGCCCTATATCAAAAATCTCTCCAAAAAAAGAAAAAAGAAAAAAAGTTTCACCCCTGCTATTCTGATTCTGCTGGCTTGCAGGGTTAATGTTATGGGGAAACTGAAACAATAAGACAGCAGGTGGAGGGACCAGATGATAGCACTGTGGTAATGTGACTATACCCACATGGGCACATTCCTGAGTTCATATCCTGGGACCGCCGCCCCACCTCTGTACACACCAAGTGTACACGTGAGTGCCCATGATCCGAGCCAGCTTAGACTGGGGGTGGATCGCAGAACAAGGAGGCTAAGGAGTTCTAGTTTTTCTGTCTCTTGGTCTCTCTTTCATAGAAGACAGAAGTAAATAAATTTTTTTCTTAGAAAGATTTTTTGCTATAGGGGGCATGCATTCACTGGAGAGACAGAGAGATAGAAAGCAAGAAACCAAACCCCCCCCCCCAGGGGAGGATGACCATGCTGCAATCCTTTCTCCTCTATTCTATTGGGATTTGGGCACGCATGCATACATGCATATGCACCTGGCATGAGTTTTAAGCCTCTGAGTCCGAGACTTGAACTGCAGTTGACTATGTGGGAGTCCAGTGACATAACCATTATGCCATCTGCTGGTCCCAGCAAATAAACTTTAAAAAAAAAAAAAAGACACACTCTTGGAGCAAGACTGGACTTTGCTCTCCAAAGAGAGTAGATAGACGCATAGAAACTACGAGGTCGGAGCTGCCAGGGGACTATCAAGATCACCCCCTCATTTCCCAAATGACAAAGCAGAATGCAGGGATGATGAAGCCAGGGCATTTTGAGTGCTTCAGAGCACAGAAAGAAACAAAAACAGGATTTATATGTAATAAGAGGATTACAACAGATCAAATGAAAGGAGAGAAGAAAAATGTAAGAAACTGTTTCTTAAGCCAGTGTCTAGACTAGATAATGTCTTCTTTTTCCTTATCAGGTTAAAAACATTGTCATGCTTCAGGAATGGACCATTTCCATCCTTCTAAGACAAACTCTAGTTCATGAAGCAGGTAATTGCTCACAGGACAAAGTACAGGTGTTTCGAATGGTTGTCGGGAGCCATGGTTTCTCATGGTAATACACTATCCTTAGCATGCAGAGATTAAATAAGGACTTCGAGAAAATATTTTTAGCTTGCAAAGATTAAAAAAAGAACCCAAGAAAAACATTTTGAGTGTGTGGTTAAATTAATTGGTGATCTTCAATGAACTATGTTTCTTAGTTGAGACCTTCTGACAACATTCTGAGTATAATAATCTATATCCACATAGCTTTTTTATTATCGCTCTTAAATATGGTTTAAAACGCTTCATTTCTTTACATTACAACACCAAGATCTTGGGACCAGCAGTTAGTGTAATGGCTATGTTACTGGACTCCCACATAGTTGACTGCAGTTCGTGTCCTGGACCCGGTGACTTAAAACTCACACTGAGCGCGTGTACATGCGTGCCCAAGATCCCGAGAGGAGAATGGAGGAGAAGGGATTGTGGCGTGACCATCCCCCCTGGGGGGTGATTTCTCGTCTCGCTTTCGTCTGTCTGTCTCTCTCTGGTGAGCGCATGCACCCTATAGCAAAAAACCTCTCAAAAAAAAAAAAAAAGATCTTGCTATTTAGGATAGCTCTGCAGAGAATGAAAAGGCTATGGTTCTCACCCCCTTTATTGGTGTGTTTGTATGCGTAATACATTGATACACACATCAATATATAATGTAATATATGCATACTTCTTTACTGTGCTATCACCTTTTTTTTTTTTTTTTTGAAGAGGTTTTTTGCTATGGGCGCATGCACTCGCCAGACAGACAGAGAGAGACAGAGAGACAGAAAGCGAGAATTCACCCCCCAGGGGGGTTGGCCATGCCGCAATCCGTTCTCCTCCATTCTCCTCTTGGGATCCTGGGCACGCACGCACACGCGCCCGGCGGCTATCACTTTCTTGATAAAGGTGGTTTACAAATACCCTGTAACAGGTATTACCCTCAGTAGACCAACATATATAGATAGATGATAGATAGATAGATAGATAGATAGATAGATAGATAGATAGATAGATAGAGATAGATAAATGATAGATAGGTAGATAGTTGGGTTTTTAAAAGAGATTTTTGCCTTAGGGCATGTGCGCTTACCTGAGAGAGAGACAGAGATAGTGAAAGGGAACGTGAGAAATCATCCCCCCAGTGGGGATGGCCACACGGCAATCCCCTCTCCATTTTCTTCCCAGTACCTTGGGCACACACATTCATGCACCTGGCACGAGTTTCAAGCCACCCAGTCCAGGACTCAAATCGCATTCAGCCGTGTGGGAGTCCAGCAACATAACCACTACCCTCATCTGCTGGACCCTAGACAGGTATTTTAAAGATGAAAATCTGATCATACCCTTTCCCTGCATGTAATCCTGCAGTGATTCCTTACTGTCTGTCCATTGGCTCATTAATCCTTCCTCAGGAAATAGGCTCCAAATTAACAAGCGAAAAGGAAAAGGGACAATTTGTACAAGAATGTTCATAACAGCCTTATTCACAATATTGCACATTTGGAAACAAACCAAAACCCAACAGTGAAGGGCAGGGCTAGCAAATCCTACTCTTTCAATATACTGGCATACTCTGTACCTACTTTAAATGATAAGAATCTGTCTCATTCCAAAGTATGAGTGCGTGTCTAAAAATGGCTTACGTGTGAAATAAATTTAATAAACAAGCTAAAGGACAACCTGATATCGGTCCTGTGAAATGTACGTGTATACACTGCCAAAAACAAGACAGTGAAAAAGTGACAAAGTATTTGATATCATATGTGAATCAGACCTTTTGTTGAAGTACGACAATAAAATTTAAAGGGGGAAAATAACGCCTCTTCAGGATTGTATCATGAGAAAAAAATAACTAGATGTGAACTTAAAGGCATAATCTTGACAGCTCAGTACACCTGGACAAAGAAGATGATGACAGTTTTATGTTGGGATGTCCACTTAGGTCAAATCAAGTGAGGATGGGACAAGGCATGGCAATCCACAGCAGCTTGATTTAGTGGGTTCGTATACACACAAGCACACTTGGCCAATAGCTATATCAGTACCGCTGCCACAGCAGTTCAAGGCCCGTGAGAAGTCACAGAGCAGGAAAAGAACTACTCTATTAACTGAGAAAAAACTGGTCCGACCTGATCAAGCAGAACATTAGTGTGTGATGTCAAACTGACCTTAGGTATGGTTTCAAAGAAGCTCCAGGAACAGTTCACCCAGTTCCCTTCACTTTAATGGTACTTTTTGTGGTCGAAGGTATAAAAGCATAGTTCTGAAGGCTTACTCCTAAGGCAGACGAATGGCTGAAGTACTCAAACATCAGTATCTTTTCAAATGTGTTTATTAAGTCTCTGCCAGTTCTCTTTCAAAGTTCTTCTTCCAGGACACATACCTCAATCAAAGAGGATTTTCCTTTTGAGCCTTTCCATGAAGATATTATCATGAGTCAAGTCTCTCTCTTTTTTAGAGGAAACCATGGGATTTTGTTTGTTTATTCTATAAGAGAAAGAAACAGAAACAGAGACAGGCACCAAACAGGATCTTCATGCTGTGATAGCTCTCCAGTCTCAGCCAGCAGGATCATGGCCATGTACCTACTCAGGGAGGTCCTGGAACACAAACCCAGGACCTTCCCCATGTGGGTCCAGCTGCATTACCACTGCACCACTCTGTGGCCTCCAAATCAAATTTTCTTTATTTTTTTAAACAATTATTTATGTATTATTATTATTAAATTTGACCAGATAGAGAGAAAGAAAAGGTAAGAGAGAAGGCAAGTCACCAGGCCCAGGACTCAAACCACAGTAGACCATGTGGGAGTTCAGTGACCCAACCACCATACCACCTGTCGACCCCTTGAGTCTTCTTTAGTTTCACTGTGTCTCTGTATACAGATGAGGAGTGTGAAAGATCTTCGAAAAGTTCATAGACAATGCATATCATGAAAAGATCTATGCATGGATTTCAAAATGTTTGCACCAAATAAAAGGAAAAGGGACAATTTGTACAAGAATGTTCATAATAGCCTTCTACTTTAATTCCATTTTATGCAAACTTTTAAAAAAATCATTTTATTTAACTTTATTCATTCATTCATTCATTCATTTCAATTTGACCAGAGAGAGAGAGAAAGTCGCCAGGTCCGGGACTTGAACTGCAGTTGGTCATGTGGGAGTCCAGCACCCTTAACCACCAAGCTACCTTATGCAAACTTTTTGAAGTCTGCCTCATGGGTTGATGGTCGGGAAAGAAGTTGCCCCTCCAGAGTCTGTGAATTTTCTACCTTTGTAAGTCTAGAACCTCAACCTTGGCTTATCATAGGCTGATCAGGCCCTAAGAAAAACTGGCTCATGCATCCCAAACTCATGATAGGTTTGTAGCAGAAAATCAATTTAGTCATTTACAGAGAAAGAAATTTAGCAGCTAAGTGTAATGATATTTGTCTTGGTTAGTTTGTGAGTTCTCTTTCCATGAATGAAATCAGACAAAGATTAGAAGGTGGTTGTTGTGTGAGTATAAGTTATTGGTACAAGGAGAGGTATTTATTTACATATCGATCTGCCTAGAATTCCTTAAGTTCCTTTCAATGTTTATTCCTCTAAAGACCCAGCTCATAACTCACCTATTTGGTGAAACTCCTGCGCTGAGCTCTTGGGAAAAATTAATTACTCACCCTGGTAGGCTACCATAACTTTTTTACCTCCACTATAGCACCTCTGCTAAATGCTTGTCATTTTGCTTTTGTCTTTTTAAGAATTATTTTATTGAACTTTATTTATTTATTTTTAATTTGATCAGAGAGGGTCAAAGTGAGAGAGAGAGAGAGAGAGGAGAGAAAGTGAGAAAGAAAGCCACCAGGTTTGGGACTTAAACCACCATCAACCATGTGGGAGTCCAGTGCCCTTAAACACCACGTCACCTGCTGGCTCTGTAGTAGTCTTTCTAAGTCAAGTTTTATTTAGATAGATATTAAGACTCACTGAGAGAGAGAATCCTGTCCCTCAGCAGTGTCAATCCAGCCCACACATTCTATGAAGAATCCATGAAAGCCAGCTGTAGGCCACACCCAGAGCTTTAAGCTTTTGCCAGACTTACCTGTTCCATCTCTACCGCTCTTTGGCCTCCCCTTAGGCCCTGGCTCCTGCATGCCCTAGACTGCCTCCCTGTTTTAGTGAGCAGTCTGATCCCTCTTCCAGCACATTGATTTAGATTCTCCTGACTCATCTCTTATCCATCGTCTCAGCTTTCTTCTGCTAATCCTAGATTCCTACTTCTCAAAGGACCACCAGCAGCAGCAGCCTCATCTATGACTTTGTTAGAAATATACAATCTCAGGTCCTAGCACAACTGAGCCCCTAAATATTCATTCTCTTTGTTCATTTGTTTAATTTGCTATAGAGTGCATGTGCTTGCCAGAGAGAGAATCGTGCCACAATCGCTTCTCCCCCATTCTCCTCTCAGAATTTTGGGCATGTGTTTTTCAAGCTGCTGGGTCTAGGACTCAAACCATACAATATGCCATGTGGGATTCAGTTGCCTTAACCACCATGCCCCTGATTGGCCCTCAAAATTCGCATTCTACCCTCCTTCCCTGACTCTGCCCAGTAATCTGAATGCACATTAAATTGGAGAAGTTCTGTTTGTTTGTTTTAATTTATTTATTTTACATTTATTCACTGAACATCATCACAGCATAAAAAATGCATTTCCCATCCAGAATATAGTGGCTTAATCATACATGATATTATCAGCAAATAATTTTCCATTTCTTATTATATATATATATAATATATATTTTATTATTTTATTATATATATTATATTCATATATAATATATATATGTATTCTATTTCACCAATTCAGTCTCATATATTTTATCTTCTGTTGTGGTCCCATCTTTCAGTTTAAATTCTGAAAGATAACATTCAACTCTGGACTTGGCCCTACAATTAAGTTGCCCATTTTCTTAGTTTCTGAACTCTTATTTCTGTGTGCCTGACTTTAGATTTCCTGATACAGCACTCCCTTAAGAACTTCTTAAGAAGTTCTGGTCTGGTGTTGGTAAATTCTTCCAGGTTTTGTTTATCTGAGAACATTCTTGTCTTCTCTTCCCTTATGAAGGATAATCTTGCTGGATATAGTATTCTTGGTTGAAATTGTTTTTCACTCAACACTTTGAATATATTTTCCCATTCTTTCCTTGCTCGCATTGTTTCCAGTGAGAAGTCCACTGTTAGACTGATGGGATATCCTTTGTAGGTAACTTGACGTTTCTCTCTTGCCAATCATAGTATTCTGTCTTTGTGGTTACAATCTGGCTATAATGTGTCTTGGATAAGATCTTCTTAGGTTGATTCTATATGGGGTCTTTTGTATTTCTTGGGTCTGGATTCTTAAATGCCTCTAAAGGTTAGGAAAGTTTTCTTTCAGGATTTCATGGAATAGATTTTAATGTCATTCTTAGTCTCTTCACCTTCTGGGATACCTATTATCCAGATATTTGGACAGTTAATGGTATCTAGTATCTCTTGTATATTATTCTCATTTTGGGGGGCTATTTTCTCAGTCTTCATGGTGGATTTTTCTAGTCTAGTGATTCTGTCTTCTACATCTGAGATTTGATTTTCTGTATGATCTAGTCTGCTTTTAATACTTTCAAGGGAGGTTTTGACTTCTTGTATTATAGCCTTCATTTCCAACAGTTCCATTTGATTCTTTTTTATGGTGTTTATTTCCTCTTTCAGATTATGCAAGAACTTCCTCACCTCCTGGAACTCATCCATTCTTCTCTCCTGCCTCTTCTGAAGTTCATTGTCTCTCTTCTCTTATATCTCTGTTAGCTTTGTCACTATGAATATTCTGAATTCTTTACCAGACATTTCCACGAGTTCCATCATATTGTGTGTGGGTGAAGAAGAGTTATTCTTTCCTCTTGAGGGAGAGGTATTGTCTTTGTTTCTTATATTTCTTGTGCCTCTGAGTTGATTTCTAGTCATCTGATGGGTTATTTGTTTCTTCCTAATTTCTAGAAGTTCAATCTGAGCATTCAGGGGCATGCAGGAGGAGGTGACCTGCAATCTCTTTGCCATTCCATTTTTCTCCCTTTGTGTGGCAGATTCAGTGGGAATTGAGGAATATTTCGATCCTAATAGTATTCAGATGTTTGGCTATGGTTCCCTTAGATCTGTCTAGACCTTCAGTGGGTGGAGGTTGAGCAGCAAAGTGATGAAGTAAAAGAAAAAGGATATGAAAACAGAGAAAGAAAAAGGAGAGAGAGAAAAGAGGAAAAAAAGAAAAAAACCAACAACAACACATTTTTATTTAGTATTTTTTTTTAAAGAAAAAAATGAGGGGCCAGCAGGTGGCATGGTGACTAAGAGCTCTGAACTCTCACGTGGCTGACCGTGGTTCAAGTCCCAGAGCCAGCAGCTTGCTTTCTTTGCAGAGGTTTTTTTCTATAGGGCACATGCGCTCACCAGAAAGACTCAAAGAGACAGAAAGTAAGAAATCTCCCCCCACCCAGGGGGTTAGCCATGGCGCAATCCCTTCTCCTCCATTCTCCTCTCAGGATCTTGGGCATGCATGCACACGCACCTGGCGTGAGCTTAAAGCCACCGGGTCCGGGACTGGAACCGTGGTTGACTACATGGGAGTCCAGCCATTATGCCAACTACTTATCCTCCCAGCAGTTTGCTTTCTCACTCTCCCTCCCCCTCGTTCCTCTCTGGCCAAATTAAAATAAGTAAATAAATAAAATTAACTAAAATAATTCTTTAAGAAAAAAAAAAGCAAAAAATGAAAGCACTAGTTCTCAGCTCCCATGGAGGAATCAGTTTTCTTTTGCCCTTTCGCCTCTCCTAAATGGGAGGGAAGGAAAGGGGATTATTAGCAAGATAAAGGAGGATCTGAGAGCCAAGAAAATACTTTACTTTAAAATTTTTTTAAAAACAAAAAATTTTTAAAAACAAAAAGGCAGAGAGAGACAGAGAGACACAAAGAGACAGAGAGAAAGATACAGCTGGTCCTACTACTTGAGAATGGGACCTGGAGGGTGAATTCTTGGTAGAAAATCTTCATTTCTCTTGGTCCCTGAAAGCACTAGTTTTCTGAGAAGCTCTGTTTTAAATCTCTAATGATGCCCACTGTATCTGCCTCATGGCTTTCCTCTCTACCTTGTCTCCTGTTACTCGCAAACATTAACATCCATTGTATTAGTTACCTGTGACTGCATATAAAACCACCCCAACTTAGCAGCTTAGAAGAGCATCTATAATTTCATAGCTTCTGTGAGTCAGGAGTCCAGGTAAGACTTACCTCGATCCTCTGGCTCAGGGTCTCTCACTAGGCTGCAATCAAGTTGTTATCTGAGGCTGCTGGCCTCTATGGCTTAGCGGGGGAAGATCCGCCTCCAGCCTCACTAATGGGGATGTTGACAAGCTCAGGTCCTCATGGGTTGTCATATCTACAGCCTTGATTTTACACTGGTATTGGCCAGAGGCCTCCCTCTGTTCCTTTCCTACAGGGTCTCTCCACTGGGCAATTCATCACATGGCAACTGACTTCATCAGAGCAAACAAGTAAAAAAAGCAAGAGAAGGCAAACAAGATGGAAGCCAGAGTCTTTTTGTAACCTGATTTCAGAAGTGACAGCCCATTCTCTGTTGCTGTTTATTATTTGTTAGACATAAATCACTTTGTCTAGTCTACACTTGAAGGGGTGGGATTATACAAGGGTGTGACTAACAAGGAGCGGGGAGGGAATCATTGGGGTCTATCTCAGAAGCTGCCCACCACACCCATGTTCATTTTCACCCAATAGCTCGGCTGACTAGTTTTCACTTCAGTTACACACCTTTATGTCCATACCTGGGACCTCAGCACTGCTTGGAAATCTATTTTCTCCCAATTTTCACCCTCTGCTTGCCATATTGACCACAACTTGTATTGTCTCATCCCTTCACTCCTGTAGAACCATCCTTCACGGCAAATGTGACTACTTATCTTATTTAGCCTTTCCTGTTCTCATCTGCTAATGCCCTTCCACTCATACTCAAAGCACCAATCAGGCTTTCTATGGTATGCTTAGGGACATCAAGAAGGCTACTATGGCCAAAAACAAATGAAAAAATTGAGAGTCCTGAGAAATGAGATTTCTGCAGTAAAGTGGGGAGTATGTGTGCGGACTATAAAGGATGATGTAGATCTTTAGAATGACTGGATTCTTTCCCTCTAGATGAGGTAGGAAGCCATTTGAGCAATGGAAAATTTGAGCGAAGGAGTGACACAATCTGACTTACTGTTTCGAAAGGTCCACTCTGGAGGACAAGGGCAGGAGTAAGCTGAGTGGTATTCAGGATAACCCAGGTGAAAGATAACAGTGGCTTGGACTAAGGTGATAGTGATGGGGGAGGGGGGGTGGTAAAATGTGGTTAGAGATCATTAAAATATAACTCATGAGTAACTGCGACCCAGATGAAATTGGGTAGCATTCCTTGGATAGTTATCGATTTACTTCTGTTTACCTACTTTAGAGGAATTTTTCTAGTAATGCTTAGGGGCTGAGACTGTGATGGAGAAAGCAAAGATGACCACTTCGTTGGTGGGAACTGGTAAAGCTATCACAATAAGTAGCCAAAGATGATAATGACTTGGGCCAAGGTGACACCAGTGAAAGTGGTGAGAAGTTTCCAGAATATTGGTTTATTTTGAAAATAGAACTAACAAGATTTGTTAATAAATTGGGTATGGAATATAAGCAAAAGTTAAGAATCAGGATGACTCTATTGTTTTTCCTTGAAAAGTTGTACTTTCCATTAGTTAATGGGGGCTAGTAGATGGCATGGTGATTGGCTTACTAGACTCCCACATGGCTGACCATGGTTTGAGTCCCAGACCTGGCAGCTTGCCTTCTCACTTTCCCTCTCTCTCTCTCTCTCTCTCTCTGGTCAAGTTAAAATAAATAAGTAAATAAATAAATACAGTTAAATAAATAATTGAAAGACTTGGGCCAGCAGGTGGCATGGTGGATAGAGGCACTGGATTCCCACATGGCCAGCTGCAGTTTGAGTCCTGTACCTGACGACTTGCTTTCTCTCTTTCCTTTTCTCTCTCTCCCTGTATCTCTCTGGTCAAATTAAAAATAATAATAACAAGTAGAACTAACAAGGTAAATAATTCCTTTTAAAAAAAAAAAGGAAAGACTTTAAGAAGACCAGATTTGGTGGGAAAGATCAGGAGCGCATTTTTTTCTTTTTTTGAGAGGTTTTTGCTATACGGTGGATGTGCTTGCACAAAAGGCAGAGAGAGACAGAGAGACAGAAAGCGAGAAATCACCCCCAGGGGGAATGGCCACATCGCAATCCCTTCTCCTCCATTCTCCTCTCGGGATCTTGGGCATGCACACACATACACCCAGCATGAGTTTAAGCCACGAGGTCCCAGGCTCGAACCGCAGTCAACTACATGGGAGTCCAGTGACATAGCCATTACATCAACTGCTGGTCCCTGGGAGCACGTTTTAGAAAAATTTGCTATAAGGCATGTGCACTCACGAGAGAGAGAGAGAGAGAAAGAGAGGGAAAGTAAGAAACACCCCTGGGGGTACGGCTACCTCACAATCCCTTCTCCATTCTCCTCTCTGGATTTTGGGTACACACACACTTGGCCAGCATGCTTTCTGAGCTGCCCAAGTCCAGGACTCGGGCCATGTGGTGAGCCATGTGAGATCCAGCCACCTTAACTACCATGCCACTGGCTTGCCCCAGGAACGTAATTTTTAAGATACTGAGTTGGAGATACCTTTTGTAGATGCCAAGTTGGTAACTGAATATATGAAACTTTCCTTAAAGGGAGTTTTATGAGGTAACAACCCCAAATCTCTATAGATTACAGGAACAGATATTTCTTGCTCTTGTTACATGTGAACTACAGGTTGATTACCACTCTGCTCTAGGCTGTAGGCCAGTCATAGGTCTGACCAAAGTGTCTTCTAATTTGGAGTCTAGGCCGAAAGAACAGCCACTGTCTGGTACATGCTATACTTATGGCAAAAGCAGAAGCAAGAGAGACCTACTAAGCAATGCAATCCAGTTTAAAGCTTCTCCTTGCATGTGGCATATACCACCTACTTTGATTCCATTCCACTCTATTGACCAAACAAAAGAAAAAAATGAGGGGCCAGCAGGTGGCATGGTGACTAAGAGCTCTGAACTCTCACGTGGCTGACCGTGGTTCAAGTCCCAGAGCCAGCAGCTTGCTTTCTTTGCAGAGGTTTTTTTCTATAGGGCACATGCGCTCACCAGAAAGACTCAAAGAGACAGAAAGTAAGAAATCTCCCCCCACCCAGGGGGTTAGCCATGGCGCAATCCCTTCTCCTCCATTCTCCTCTCAGGATCTTGGGCATGCATGCACACGCACCTGGCGTGAGCTTAAAGCCACCGGGTCCGGGACTGGAACCGTGGTTGACTACATGGGAGTCCAGCCATTATGCCAACTACTTATCCTCCCAGCAGTTTGCTTTCTCACTCTCCCTCCCCCTCGTTCCTCTCTGGCCAAATTAAAATAAGTAAATAAATAAAATTAACTAAAATAATTCTTTAAGAAAAAAAAAAGCAAAAAATGAAAGCACTAGTTCTCAGCTCCCATGGAGGAATCAGTTTTCTTTTGCCCTTTCGCCTCTCCTAAATGGGAGGGAAGGAAAGGGGATTATTAGCAAGATAAAGGAGGATCTGAGAGCCAAGAAAATACTTTACTTTAAAATTTTTTTAAAAACAAAAAATTTTTAAAAACAAAAAGGCAGAGAGAGACAGAGAGACACAAAGAGACAGAGAGAAAGATACAGCTGGTCCTACTACTTGAGAATGGGACCTGGAGGGTGAATTCTTGGTAGAAAATCTTCATTTCTCTTGGTCCCTGAAAGCACTAGTTTTCTGAGAAGCTCTGTTTTAAATCTCTAATGATGCCCACTGTATCTGCCTCATGGCTTTCCTCTCTACCTTGTCTCCTGTTACTCGCAAACATTAACATCCATTGTATTAGTTACCTGTGACTGCATATAAAACCACCCCAACTTAGCAGCTTAGAAGAGCATCTATAATTTCATAGCTTCTGTGAGTCAGGAGTCCAGGTAAGACTTACCTCGATCCTCTGGCTCAGGGTCTCTCACTAGGCTGCAATCAAGTTGTTATCTGAGGCTGCTGGCCTCTATGGCTTAGCGGGGGAAGATCCGCCTCCAGCCTCACTAATGGGGATGTTGACAAGCTCAGGTCCTCATGGGTTGTCATATCTACAGCCTTGATTTTACACTGGTATTGGCCAGAGGCCTCCCTCTGTTCCTTTCCTACAGGGTCTCTCCACTGGGCAATTCATCACATGGCAACTGACTTCATCAGAGCAAACAAGTAAAAAAAGCAAGAGAAGGCAAACAAGATGGAAGCCAGAGTCTTTTTGTAACCTGATTTCAGAAGTGACAGCCCATTCTCTGTTGCTGTTTATTATTTGTTAGACATAAATCACTTTGTCTAGTCTACACTTGAAGGGGTGGGATTATACAAGGGTGTGACTAACAAGGAGCGGGGAGGGAATCATTGGGGTCTATCTCAGAAGCTGCCCACCACACCCATGTTCATTTTCACCCAATAGCTCGGCTGACTAGTTTTCACTTCAGTTACACACCTTTATGTCCATACCTGGGACCTCAGCACTGCTTGGAAATCTATTTTCTCCCAATTTTCACCCTCTGCTTGCCATATTGACCACAACTTGTATTGTCTCATCCCTTCACTCCTGTAGAACCATCCTTCACGGCAAATGTGACTACTTATCTTATTTAGCCTTTCCTGTTCTCATCTGCTAATGCCCTTCCACTCATACTCAAAGCACCAATCAGGCTTTCTATGGTATGCTTAGGGACATCAAGAAGGCTACTATGGCCAAAAACAAATGAAAAAATTGAGAGTCCTGAGAAATGAGATTTCTGCAGTAAAGTGGGGAGTATGTGTGCGGACTATAAAGGATGATGTAGATCTTTAGAATGACTGGATTCTTTCCCTCTAGATGAGGTAGGAAGCCATTTGAGCAATGGAAAATTTGAGCGAAGGAGTGACACAATCTGACTTACTGTTTCGAAAGGTCCACTCTGGAGGACAAGGGCAGGAGTAAGCTGAGTGGTATTCAGGATAACCCAGGTGAAAGATAACAGTGGCTTGGACTAAGGTGATAGTGATGGGGGAGGGGGGGTGGTAAAATGTGGTTAGAGATCATTAAAATATAACTCATGAGTAACTGCGACCCAGATGAAATTGGGTAGCATTCCTTGGATAGTTATCGATTTACTTCTGTTTACCTACTTTAGAGGAATTTTTCTAGTAATGCTTAGGGGCTGAGACTGTGATGGAGAAAGCAAAGATGACCACTTCGTTGGTGGGAACTGGTAAAGCTATCACAATAAGTAGCCAAAGATGATAATGACTTGGGCCAAGGTGACACCAGTGAAAGTGGTGAGAAGTTTCCAGAATATTGGTTTATTTTGAAAATAGAACTAACAAGATTTGTTAATAAATTGGGTATGGAATATAAGCAAAAGTTAAGAATCAGGATGACTCTATTGTTTTTCCTTGAAAAGTTGTACTTTCCATTAGTTAATGGGGGCTAGTAGATGGCATGGTGATTGGCTTACTAGACTCCCACATGGCTGACCATGGTTTGAGTCCCAGACCTGGCAGCTTGCCTTCTCACTTTCCCTCTCTCTCTCTCTCTCTCTCTCTGGTCAAGTTAAAATAAATAAGTAAATAAATAAATACAGTTAAATAAATAATTGAAAGACTTGGGCCAGCAGGTGGCATGGTGGATAGAGGCACTGGATTCCCACATGGCCAGCTGCAGTTTGAGTCCTGTACCTGACGACTTGCTTTCTCTCTTTCCTTTTCTCTCTCTCCCTGTATCTCTCTGGTCAAATTAAAAATAATAATAACAAGTAGAACTAACAAGGTAAATAATTCCTTTTAAAAAAAAAAAGGAAAGACTTTAAGAAGACCAGATTTGGTGGGAAAGATCAGGAGCGCATTTTTTTCTTTTTTTGAGAGGTTTT
This sequence comes from Tupaia belangeri chinensis, assembly GCF_000334495.1. Classification (NCBI taxonomy): domain Eukaryota; kingdom Metazoa; phylum Chordata; class Mammalia; order Scandentia; family Tupaiidae; genus Tupaia; species Tupaia belangeri. Next base: position 149,391 of record NW_006159643.1, read on the forward strand.
TGCTATACGGTGGATGTGCTTGCACAAAAGGCAGAGAGAGACAGAGAGACAGAAAGCGAGAAATCACCCCCAGGGGGAATGGCCACATCGCAATCCCTTCTCCTCCATTCTCCTCTCGGGATCTTGGGCATGCACACACATACACCCAGCATGAGTTTAAGCCACGAGGTCCCAGGCTCGAACCGCAGTCAACTACATGGGAGTCCAGTGACATAGCCATTACATCAACTGCTGGTCCCTGGGAGCACGTTTTAGAAAAATTTGCTATAAGGCATGTGCACTCACGAGAGAGAGAGAGAGAGAAAGAGAGGGAAAGTAAGAAATACCCCTGGGGGTACGGCTACCTCACAATCCCTTCTCCATTCTCCTCTCTGGATTTTGGGTACACACACACTTGGCCAGCATGCTTTCTGAGCTGCCCAAGTCCAGGACTCGGGCCATGTGGTGAGCCATGTGAGATCCAGCCACCTTAACTACCATGCCACTGGCTTGCCCCAGGAACGTAATTTTTAAGATACTGAGTTGGAGATACCTTTTGTAGATGCCAAGTTGGTAACTGAATATATGAAACTTTCCTTAAAGGGAGTTTTATGAGGTAACAACCCCAAATCTCTATAGATTACAGGAACAGATATTTCTTGCTCTTGTTACATGTGAACTACAGGTTGATTACCACTCTGCTCTAGGCTGTAGGCCAGTCATAGGTCTGACCAAAGTGTCTTCTAATTTGGAGTCTAGGCCGAAAGAACAGCCACTGTCTGGTACATGCTATACTTATGGCAAAAGCAGAAGCAAGAGAGACCTACTAAGCAATGCAATCCAGTTTAAAGCTTCTCCTTGCATGTGGCATATACCACCTACTTTGATTCCATTCCACTCTATTGACCAAACAATGTCACATAGCCTAGCCCCGCAATGGAACTCAGAAGACAGTTCAAGTCAAATCCGAAGGGTATAGATGTACGATCTTCACAGAGAGGAGGGAGCAAATATTTGTAAATCATAGTTTAATCTACCACAAGGTAAGTGTAGACATTGAAGAGAAGCTATCGAAAGACCGAGATAGTCCAATGTTCAGAGGTCATGGGGATAAGGAAAAACCAACAAAAGACTGAAAAGGAGCAGATAGTGAGGTAGGGACAAAACATTGAAAGTCAAGAGAACAAAGTATTTCAAGAGGAAGGGCGAGCCCAGCTGCTGTGGTGGCACAGTAGTAGCATAACACTCTACAATGCTGGAAGCTACATGGAAATTGGGGTTCAGTTCTGAGCTCAATCTATACACACCAGAATGCACATATGCCCCTAAAACTAGTTGGATGGGAAAGCCTGGGGGAGGATCACAGTGTGAGACCCTGTTGAGGGTGCCTGTCTTTTATTCTCTCTGTCTCTTACATGAAAGAAAAATGAGGGGCTAGGAGATGGCATGGTGGTTAAGACATTGGACTCCCACATAGGCAATAGTAATTTGAGTCCCAAATCTGGCAGCTTGCTTTCTCACTTTCTCTCTCTCCCCGCTTCACTCTCTCTAGTGAGTGCATGTGCCCTATAGTAAATTAAAAAATAGTAATAATAATATGTTAAATAAATAATTACTTAAAAACAAAGGAAAAAAAGAAAGAAAAATGAATAAACTTAAAAAAAAAAAAAAAAAGACCATCCCTGTGGTCTAGTGATTAAGGGAGCCAGGTTTCACATGGCCAAGCACAATTCAAATCGTAGTCCCAGTGGCTTGAAAGATATGCTGGATATATATGATGCATGTCCCAAATCCCAACAGGATGGAGAGAAAGAGGAGAGTCCATTATGGCATGTCCATACTCCATTGGAGGCTGCTTTCTCTCTCTCTCGCTCTCTCTCACTCTCTCTCGCTCTCTCGCTCTCTTTCTCTTTCTCCCTCTCCCCTCTGGTCAGGGCATGTTTCATTCTGGTGAATAAAAAAAGTGAAGAGGGATCAATTGTATCACATGCTGTAATGGGTCAAGAAAGATGAGAGGCAATACTGACCATGAGAACTGATACAGACTTAGCAATGTGGAAATCTCTGATGATCTTGAGAAGAGAATTAATGCCATAGTAGGAGGGTACTATGGTTTCACTGTTTAACCCCTCACAAAGTCATGGTAAAATTTAATTGCCATTGTTGCATTATTAAGTGGTGGGACCTTAAAGAAGTAATTAGGTCATGAAGACCCTGCTCTCATGAATGGACTAACATATTTTTTTTCCTTCATAATCACAAGAGTGGGTTTGTTATTGCAAAAATAGGTTCCTTGTTAAAGGACAAATTCAGCCTCCTTTTATCTCCTTCTTACTCTCTCTTCCCTGCTGCTATGAGATGCCCTTGCGGATCTTAGCCTCTTGATCTTGGATTCCTCAGTCTCCAGAACTGTGAGTCAGTACATTCTTGTTTATTATAAATAATTCCTTCTGTGGTAGTTTGGTGTAGTAGCACAAAACAAACTAAAATGGAGGCGGGGGCGGGACCTGGAATCAAAAGAGAAATTGAAATGAGAAAAGATAGAAGTAGTGGGAATAGGCAGACTACACCATCAAGAAATTTTGCTAAAAGTTGAAGATAGGAAATGGAGGAATAGCTAGACATGAAAATGAAATGAATTGTAGGATTTTTGTTTTGTTTTTGACTTGGTTCTTTGTTTTTATTTTTGTTTTTGTTTTTGTTTTTTTTAACATAAGAATTACTACCACAGTGAGCCAACCAAGTGGCATGGTGGTCGAGGCCAGACACATATGCTTGTGTGCCCCAAATCCTGAGATTTTAATTTGCTATAGGGTACTTGTACTCACCAGGAGATGGGAAGGGCATAAGAAAGCACCCCCTAGGTGGGATAGCCAAATCGCAATCCCTTCTCCTTTACTGTCTCTTGGGATTTGGGGCACACATTCACAGGCACCTAGCATGATTTTCAAGATATTAGGTCCAGGATTTGAATCGCATAGTTGGCAATGTGGGATCCAGTGCCTTAACCACCATGCCATTGGCTGGCCCTCTATTTTTCAATAGAAATAAGACACAAATCAAGGTCAGCAGGTTGCATGGTGGTTGAATTGTTGGACTCCCACATGGCCAACCATGGTTTGAGTCCTGGACCTGGCAGCTTGCTTTCTCACTTTCCCTCTCCCTCTTTCTCTCCCTCTCTGTCTCTCTGATGAGCGCTTATGCCCTATAGAAAATTGAAAAGTAATAAGAATAATAAATAAAATTAAATAAATAGGGACCAGCAAATGGCATAGCAATTGCGTTGCTGGACTTCCACATGGCTCACCATGGTATTAATTCTTACATTAAAAAAAAAAAAAGAACCAAGCCAAGAAAAACACAAAAACAAAACAAAAACCCTATAATTCATTTTGTTTTCATGTCTAACTATTCCTCCATTTCCTATTTTCAACTTTTAGCAAAATTTCTGACCACGATTCAAGTCCCAGATCCAGTGGCTTCAAACTCATGCCAGGCACATGTGTGTGCATGCCCAAGATCCTGGGAGGAGTGCTGAGGAGAGGAGATTGCGGCATGGCCATCCCACCTGGGGGAGTGATTTCTTGTTTTCTATGTCTATGTCTCTCTGGAAAGCACATGCCCTATGGCAAAAATCTCTCTCCACAAAGATAAATAAATAAATAAAATAAATAATTCTTTCAAAAAAAAAAAAAGAGAAGAGGAAGACACAAATCAGTTGAGAGCAAGGATAAGGAAGGGTTGTCAGAAGCTTGAGAGTCAGGAGAAAATGTGAGTTGTCTAGGAGGATGAGAGAATGGATAGAGGAGAAAACAGTGATGATCAGTAAGTGACATTAAGGGCCCACTTGACATTAGTGATGGTTGTGTGTGTGTGTGTGTTTTTCCCTCCAACCACATTTAGTTGCAGAGGCAAAGGTGCAGAATTAAATGAAGAGTTAGATTTATTTCAGTAATAAGCAAGCAAAAAATTAGATTTTTTTAAAGAATTATTTTATTTAACTTTATTTGTTCATTTATTTATTTTATTTTTAAAATTTGATGAGAGAGGGTTAGAGTGAGAAAAAGAGAGTAAGAAAGCAAGCCACCAGATCTGGGACTCAAACCTCATCAGCCATGTGGGAGTCCAGTGCCCTTAACCACCACGCCACCTGTTGGCTCCCTAAAAAGTTAGACTTAATCGGAATTTGCAAAGTTAAAGAAAAAGAAAGGGGAACAAGAGAGGGAGTTCAGGGTGTGTGCAAAGTCATAATGATTGATCATGGAATTTAAGCTGGATGATAATGGAAGTTAGGACATGACACAAGTTAGAGACAAGGAAATGTTGAAGAATATGGGACCAGCAGTTAGCATAATGGCTATGTCACTGGACTCCCATGTAGTCGACTGCAGTTCGCGTCCTGGACCCGGTGGCTTAAACTCACGCCAGGCGCGTGTGTGTGCGTGCCAGAGGAGAACGGAGGAGACAGGATTGCAGTGTGGTCATCCCCCCTGGGGGGTGATTTCTCGCTTTCTGTCTCTCTGTCTCTCTCTGACTGTCTGGCGAGCACACATATCCTATAGCAAAAACCTCTCCAAAAAAAAAGAAAAAAGAAAAAAGAAAATGTTGAAGAATAAGTAGATTATAGGCCAAGGTATATTTGAAAATTGTTCAGTCAAGGAATCAGCTTTATTTCATTTCGTTTATTTATTATTTTCTTTTCTTTTCTTTTTTTTTTTTTTTTTTGGAGAGGTTTTTGCTATAGGGCACATGCGCTCGCCAGACAGACAGAGAGAGACATAGAGACAGAAAGCGAGAAATCACCCCCCCAGGGGGGATGGTCACGCCGCAATCCCTTCTCCTCCATTCTCCTCTCGGGATCTTGGGCATGCACGCACACGCGCCCGGCGTGAGTTCTAAGCCACCGGGTCCGGGACGCGAACCACGGTCGACTACGTGGGAGTCCAGCAACATAGCCATTACGCTAACTGCTGGTTTCCCATTTCATTTATTTATTATTTTTAGAGAGAATTTTTACTACAGGGCACGCACCCTTGCCAGAGAAACAGAGAGAGACAGAGAAAGAAAAAGTCAGAAATCAACCCCCCGGGAGGGGATGACCACACATCCCAGGAATAAGCTTTAAAAATAGAAGAACTTGAGACCAGCAGATGTTGGAATGGTTAGGTTGCTGGACTCCCATGTAGTTGACTGTGGTTGGAGTCCCGGATCAGTGGCTTAAACTCACACTGCGTGTATATGTGCGCGCCCAAGATCTCAAGAGGAGAGTGGAGAAGAGGGGATTGTGCCATGGCCATCCCCCCTGGGGGGAGTGATTTCTTGCTTTCTGTCTCTCTGTCTCTCTCTGTCTTTCTGGCGAGCGCACGCGCCCTATAGCAAAAATCTCTCTCTAAAAAACAAAATGTAGAAGGTCTTAGGACCAGCAGATGGTGTAGCAGTTACATCACTGGACTCCCATATGGCCCACCACAGTTCAAGCCTTGAACCCACTGGCTTGAAATTCATGCCAGACACGTGTGCGTGCATGCCCAAAATCCTGGAATGAAAATGGAGTAGAAAGGGTTGCAGCATGGCCATCTCCCCAGAGGATGATTTCTCACTTCTTCTCTCACTTATCTGTCTCTCTCTGGCAAGCACATGCGCCCTACTTCTCTCACTTATCTGTCTCTCTTTGGCAAGCACATGCGCCCTAAGGTAAAAATGTCTTCTTTTTTTTTTTTTAAAAAATTACTTTATGGGACCAGCAGTTAGTGTAATGGCTATGTCGCTGGACTCCCATGTAGTCGACTGCGGTTCAAGTCCCAGACCCGGTGGCTTAAACTCATGCCAGGAACGTGTGTGTGCATGCCCAGGACCCCGAGAGGAGAATGGAGGAGAAGGGATTGCGGCATGGTCATTCCCCCTGGGGGGTGATTTCTCCCTTTCTGTCTCTCTGACACCCTATAGCAAAAACCTCTCAAGAAAAAAAGAAAGAAAGAAAGAAGGAAACTTCCACAAAGAACAGAGTAAGAGAACAGAAGAGTGGGAAGTATTTAAAAACGAGGACATCGCTGTTTATTAGAGAGGCATTGCTTCTCCCAGACCACTTCATTAACTGAACTGGGAAAAATATACACATAGTTACAGACATGTATTCACATCTACGTTTATTTCTATAGCTATATATTTTGAAAACCATAAGTTCACACCAGTAAGTTCAATTCTAATTCATTACCACAGGGCCGATTCTAGCTTTCCTCATCCATACACATACCTCTGTTCTCTGACAGTGAGAAAGCTGACAACCACTATTTTCAATATCCTACTGTCAGTAATATGCTTAATTCCTTGTGTGTCATCAATCTTATGACATCTTTTGACCGCCACCTTGCTAGAACACCCTTCTTGAACCAGCTGTGGCCCCTAGAGACTGCCTTTTAGCCACCAAGGAAGGAAAGCTCATTTTCTTTATATAGGTTCTACACATATCTTAGTAAATGCATTCTTTGGTATTTTATTTGTTTTGTTGCTATTTTGAAAAGGCCTTACTTTTTCGTTACATTTTCTACTTACTGCTTGCACTTGAAAAGGCTACAATATATAGTTTTCACATTTGCTAATCTGAAGTGAGAAAATAATTTTTATTTCATTCCTTTTATTGATTATTAGTAATACTAACACTTCAAATGTCTGGGAATTGACTCCTTTGTTGTTGTTTTTGAAAAATGGAGGCCTTAGTGGGTTGTCTTTTTTTTTTGGATTTTAGTTTTGTTTTTTTTTTTTTTAAAAAAAAAAAACAACTTTTAAGGCTGACAAATGGCATGGGGGTTAAGGAGCTGGACCCCCACATGGCTGACCATGATTCGAATCTTGGACCTGGCAGCTTGCTTTTCTACTTTCCCTTTCTCTCTCTCTCTGATCAAATTGAAAATTAAAATAAATCTAAAAAATTAAATAAATAATTTTTCAAAATCAACTTTCTTGACCTCTTTATAAATTCTGAAGAATTATTTAATGCAAATATTTCCCAAGTTAAGTGTTTACAATTTTTTTTTTAATTTACAGAATTTAAAAAATGTATATACTTGGGACCAGCAGTTGGCTTAATAGCTATGTCACTGGACTCCCATGTAGTCCACCTCAGTTTGAGTCCCAGACCCAGTGGCTTAAACTGATGCCGAGTGCACATGCATGTGTGCCCAAGATCTTGAGAGAAGAATGGAGGAGAAGGGATTGCGGCGTGGCCATCCCCCGTAGGGGGTGATTTCTCACTTTCTGTCTCTCTGTCTTTCTGGCAAGCACACATGCCTTATAGCAAAAGTCTCTCCAAAAAAGAAAAAAAAAAAAAACATATACTCAAATATGCTGATTTTTTTTTAATGTGTTACACTATTTTAAAGTTTCAAACTCCCTTCCCTGTCCAGAGGTCTGATCCATTCACCTAAACATTATTTTTGTTAGACGTTTTTAGAAAATTTATCTCTGTGTCCATATAGAACTTATTTCATTATATTTTAGCCGATTTGTAGAAAATTCTAACGCATCTTGAATATTAATTTTTTACCTATCAAAACTGTGTGACAATGTTTTTGAAAAAAAAATTTTAAAGGGCACTTGTGCTCACCAGCAAAGAGGAAGAAAAAGAGAGAGGGAAAATATGAAAGCACTGCGCATGGGGCTAGCCATACCTCAATCCCTTCTCCTTCTCCTCTCAATATTTCAGGCATCTGCACAGCTGTTTTCCCAGCCTCCTGGTCCAGACTCAAACCCTACGGACCAGGCGGGATCCAGCCACCTAAACCACCACGCTGACACTCGGTGTGTTTTTCTTTTTCTTTTCTTCCAGTTTTTCTATGGGGCAAGTGAACTCATGGAGGAGTGTGGGGATTGAGAAATCACCCCAGGGGACCAGCAGTTAGCGTAATGGCTATGTCGCTGGACTCCCACGTAGTCAACCGCGGTTCACATCCCGGACCCAGTGGCTTAAACTCACACCGGGCGTGTGTGCATGCGTGCCCAAAATCCGAGAGGAGAATGGAGGAGAGGGGATTGCGAGGAGATGGAGGAGAAGGGATTGCAGCATGGTCATCCTCCCTGGGGGGTGATTTCTCACTTTCTCTCTCTCTCTCTGTCTGTCTGGCGAGCGCACGCGCCCTATGGCAGAAACCTCTCCAAAAAAAAAAAAAAAGAGAAATCATTCCAAAAAGGGGATGACCACGTCACAACCCCTTTTCCTTCTCTCTTCTCTCACAATTTTGGGCACATATGCACACCACTCAGTGTGTTTTTTTCAAGCCACGAGGTCAGGGACTCAGCTGTCTTCCACAATGCCACCGGCTGGCCTGTGACAGCTTTTTTATTTTATTTTTTTAAGCTGTTTTCCTATAGGGCACATGTGCACACCCGAGACACACAGAGGGAGACAGAGGAAGAAAGTGAAAAATCAGCCCCCCACCTACGGGGAATGGCCACGCTGCAGTTCTTTCTCCTCCATTCTTCTCTTGGGATTTTGGGTACCCACACACATGTGATCAGGGTGATTTTCAAGCTGCCAGGTTCGTAGCTCAAGCTGCAGTTTACCAGGTGGGAGTCCAGTGCCTTACCCCCCGCCACTTGCTAGCCCCTCAATCTACTAATTTCCACTCTAGTGACTCCTGTCCCTTTAAAAAAAAAAAAAAAAGAATTATTTTATTTTAACCTTTTAAAAATTTCTTTAATTTGATCAGACAGGGACAGAGCGAGAGAGTGCAAGAGAGAGAAAGTGAGAAAGCAAGCTACCAGGTCCAGGACTGGAACCAGGCCGGCCATATGGGAGTCCAGCACCCCTAACCACCATGCCACCTGCCACACACCCCCCCCCATTTTTAAGCTTGGCTAGACCTCCCCTATAGAGTTGTTTTGTTTTTTTTTTTAAGAGAGATTTTTTTGCTCTAAGGTGCATGAGCTTGCTAGAGAGAGACATAAACTGAGAAATCACGGGAACCAGCAGTTGGCGTAATGGCTATGTCGCTGGACTCCCACGTAGTCGACCGCGGTTCACGTCCCAGACCTGGTGGCTTAAAACTCACGCCGGGCGCGTATGCGTGTGTGCCCAAGATCCCGAGAGGAGAATGGAGGAGAAGGGATTGCGGCATGACCATCCCCCCTGGGGGGTGATTTCTCGCTTTCTGTCTGAGTAAGTTTTAAGCCACCGGGTCCGGGACTCGAACACTGCTGACTACATGGGAGTCCAGCGATGTAATCGCTATGCCATCTGCAGGTCCTTCTCTTATAGAGATTTAATAAACATACACTAATACTTTTTTATCCCTCCCTCTCTCTTTTTTTCCTCCTCCCTCCTCCTCTTTCTTAGGGTTTGGAGTTTGTCCCAAGGCTAGCTTTAAGTAAAACAGAACCACAAGCCAGGTCCAAATCACTTAGGTCTCTTGGGGGGTCTTACAGACCAAGAAAAACGTGGGATTGGGATGCATTTCTCTATAACACAATGCCCCCCTTTCCTGCAGACATAAAAAGCAATCCAGTGTTGAGCTTCCCAATAAGTGCATGTATATCTGACGATTCATAAACTGCCAAAGTGAAAGGTGGCCTTTAGATAGTCTGCACATAAATTTAGCCATTTATACAGAGAATGAAAAAAAATATACGGCCTGCTTCTGATCAGATGCTGCTTGTTTCTCCTTACACCACGGGGTTCTGTTCTACGTCATTTCCTTTGAAGTCAGTGGGAGCTCTGTGCAGGACGGCCACAGGAACACCGGCCTCTATACATGAAGGTGAGAACTGCCATGACGATAAACTACTCGGCAATGCGGTGGAGGGAACACTGCTTAACACACTTGGTGGCTGCCCTGCAGATCCCACTGTCTGTGAGAGCTTTGTTCGCCCGGAGCAAACAAGAACGTTTTGAATCTGGACATACAAGGGCTCATTGAGCAGAGCATCCCGTTATGAGAGGAGGCACAGTGCCGGGCAGACATTGCAGTTCCTAGCCAGCACACTGACGGTATTTCTCTCACATTCTCTCCGTCTGTAAAGAGCCTGTTTCCAAGACCCCGAAATGGTTTTCTATGGATCGGAGAGATGTATAAATATTTTACGTGTTTGTGCTTGCGTGTAACGGAGGGCTAACTGCAATCGTGTGAAAGTAACCAGGCTTTTTCAAAAGGGGTGGAAAGTAGTATTTGCCGTTTTAGTTGCCATTTTTATTTAGTAAAAAGGAGAGCTTATAATAGGAGAAAAACTTTGACAAGGAAAACTTTGACAAGAAATAAAGAGTCATGTACATTTGCTTTCTTTTTTTTAAAAAAAATCTTTTAAAACATGATTTAATTTTATTATTTTTTAAAGAATTATTTAATTTATTTATTCATTCATTTAAAAAATGTTTTAAGAGTTATTTTATTTAGCTTTATTTATTTCTTTTAATTTGACCAGAGCGGGACAGAGTGAGAGAGAGAGAAAGAAAGGGAGAAAGCAAGCCACCAGGTCTGGGACTTGAACCATAGTTGGCCCTGTGGGAGTCCAGCACCCTTAACCACCATGCCCCCGTGCCATCCCCTATTTTTTAATTTGACCACAAAGACAGAGAAAGGGAAAGTAAGAAAGCAAGGCACCAGATCCAGGACTTTAACCATAGTTGTCCATGTGGAAGTGTCCGCTCCTTAACTACCATGCCAACCGCATGGTCCCTTATTATTAATTTGCTATAGGGAAGGAACAGCAGTTGGCACAATGGCTATGTCACTAGACTCCCCTGTAGTCGAACACGGTTCGAGTCCCAGACCTGGTGGTTTAAACTCACGCTGGGCATGCGTGTGTGCATGCCCAAGATCCTAAAAGGAGAATGGAGGAGAAGGGATTGCAGCGTGGCCATCCCCCCGAGGGGGGATTTCTTGCTTTCTGTTGCTGTCTTTCTGGCAAGCGCATGTGCCCTATAGCAAAAACCTCTGAAAAAAATAATTAATTAAAAAAAATGTGTTATAGTGTGCTCACCATAGAGAGACAGAGAAAGAAAGAAAGCAAATCGTCAGGTCCAAGACTCGAACTGCGATCAGCCATGTGGGAGACCAGCATCTTAATTACCATACCACCTGCTGCCTCCTCCCCGTTGTACATATGCTTTCTATCTCAGGAGACTTACTGTGTTCACTGTTCAGAGACTTTCTGCCTTCACCCCATCATAAAGACATATGTGCCACTTTACTAGAATCTAAATCAAATCAAATGATAGGTTCGTGTTACTTTTCTCTTTTTTTTGAGAAAGAGATTTTTGTTATAGGGCATGTGCACTTGCCAGAGAGACACAGAGAGACAGAAAGTGAAAAATCACCACCCAGGGAGAATGGCCATGCCACAGTCCCTTCTCACGCTGTCACCTTTTGGGATTTGGGGCATGTACGTACACATGCCTGGCTTGAGTTTTAAGCCACCAGGTCCAGGACTCGAACTGCTGTCAACTACGTGGGAGTCCAGTGCCGTAACCATTATGCCATCTGTTGATCCCTGTTCAGCTTATTTTTCTATAAACATCTTGAGTGAGTAAAGACCAAAGAGCAAATTGCTCAAAGTGATTTTTTCCACCCATCCCTGTTCCTGACTTTGAAACAGTGTAGTCCCCTTCTGAATCCATCACATCATTCTGCTCCTGTCTCCAAGCCTGACCTTGCCGGAGTGTACACCCAGCTTCAAGCACCCCTCCAAGGATAGCACACTATTGGATACCATTGAAGTGGAGCAGGCACTTCCTTTTTTTTTTTTTAATAATTATTTAATTTAGGGACCAGCAGGTAGCGTAATGGCTATGTCGCTGAACTCCCATGTAATTGACTGCGGTTCAAGTCCCGGACACGGTGGTTTAAACTCACGCCGGGAACATGTGCGTGCGTGCCCAAGATCCCAAGAGGAGAATAGAGGAGAAGGGATCATAGCATGGCCATCCCCCCCCGGGGGGTGATTTTTTTCTTTCTGTCTCTCTGTCTCTCTGGCGAACACACGTACCCTATAGCAAAAACCTCTCAAAAAAGAAAGAATTATTTAATTTAATTTAATTATTTATTTATTTTAATTTGACCAGAGAAGGACAGAGTGAGATAGAGATGGGAAAAGTGAGAAAGCAAGCCACCAGGTCTGGGACTTGAACTGTGGTTGGCCAGGTGGGATCCAGAACTTTAACCACCATGCCACCTGTTGGCCTTTTTTTCTTTTTGGAAGAATTGTTTTATTTAACCTCTCTCTCTCTCTCTCTCTCTCTCTCTCTCTCTTTCTTGCTTTCTTGCTTTCTTTTAATTTCACCAGAGAGGGACAGAATGAGAGAGAGAAGAAAGAGGGAAAGTGAAAAAAGCAAGCCACCAGGTCCAGGTCTTGAACTGCAGTTGCCATGTGGGAGTCCCCCGTCCTTAACCACATCCTGCCAGCCCCAGAGCAGGCATTTTCAATTTAGAATCACAAATCCTTTTGCAGAATATCGGTATCTCTGTATATAAAATAATCTCTCTTTTCAAAAGTCATCATGTGGTTAGAGAACAGACAATACATTCAAAACCTTGGGGGGCTGGGGCCAGCAGGTGGCGTAGTGGTTAAGGTGTTGGACTCACACACGGCTGACTACGGTTTGAGTACTGGACCCAGTGACTTGAAACTTTGGGCTGGTGTGCCCGAAACCCCAGGAAGAGAATAGAAGAGAAAAGATTCCAACATGGACACACACCCCCAGGTGGGGGTGATTTTTCGTTTTCTGTTTCTCTGTCTCTTTCTGTCTTGCCAGCAAGTACACATGCCTTATTACAAAAATCTCTCAAAAAAAAAAAAAAAAAAAAAACACAAAACAAAACAAAACAAAAAAAACCTTGGGGGGCCAGCAGATGGCATAATGGTTAAGGCACTAGACTCTCACATGGCCCACTGCGGCTAGAGTCCTGGACCCAGCAGCTTGAAACACACCAGGTACATGTGCACATGTTCCCAAAATCCCAAGAGGAGAAGGGAAGAAAAGGGACTGCGGTGTAGCCCTTCCCTCCTGTGGGGTGATTTCTTACTTTCCCTCTATCTCTCTCTGTCTCTCTCTTCTCTGGCAGAACGTATGCCCTATGGCAAAAACCTTAAACAATAAAAATTAAAAAAATATAAAACCTTGGACCAGCTAAGATCACCAAGGACAGAAAAGAGAAAAGACTGAGTTCTGGAGTACTGCAAATTTAAGAGATTGCGGAGAAGAGGAGAAAACCAGAACATATATCTCGGCAATCACTTAGCAGTACACAAGGAGTGGTACTATTATAGCGCATTTAAAAACATGATTTGAAATGATAATTATATTGTAATGCACTAGTCATAAGCCATTCCAGTGTATGAATATTTCCTAATTTATTTAAGTAGTCCTCTGTAGTAGCTTCTCTTTTTTTTTGGAGAGGTTTTTGCTCTAGGGCGCGTGCGCTCGCCAGACAGAGAGAGACAGAGAGACAGACAGAAAGCGAGAAATCACCCCCCCAGGGGGGATGGCCACGTCGTGATCCCTCCTCCTCTGTTCTCCTCTTGGCATCTTGGACACACACGCACACGCGCCCAGCGTGAGTTGTAAGCCACCGGGTCCGGGACATGAACCGCGGTCGAGTATGTGGGAGTCCAGCGACATAGCCATTACGCTAACTGCTGGTTCCTGTAGTAGCTTCTTAACAGGTCCTCCTGCTCTTAGTTTACCCTTACTCCAATCCATTCTATGGACTGCTTGAATTAATTTTAGTTATTTGTGTCTCCATGAGAAATGGGAAATTGGATAAGTGCAGTATATCACATTTATATGATGAAATACAATGCAGCTATTAAAAAAAATGTGTTAAAAGGAGTAGTCACGGGGTTGGCAGGTGACGTGGTGGTTAAGGGTGCTGGACTCCCACATGGATGACCATGATTCAAGTCCCGGACCTGGAGGCTTGCTTTCTCGCTTTCCCTTTCTCTCTCTGTCTCTCTCTGGTTGAATTTAAAAAATAATAACAAATAAAATTAAATAAAAATAGTCAAAAAAAGAAAAACCATTTTAAAAAAAGCATACTTTAATGATGTTGTTTCACCATCAGTAGACCAGTTTTAATTGTTTGTTTGTTTTTACTTGCTATAAGGTACATGTACTCACCAGAAAGAGAGAGGGGTGGGGGGAAGTGAGAAAGCATGCCTTATGGCTATGCTATAGTCCCTTCTCCTCTGTTCTCCTCTTGGGGTTTAGGACACACATGCACACATGGCCAGCATGTTCCTTAAGTCGCCAGATCCGTGATTGGCTATGTGGGGTCCAGCCACCTTGGCCTCCATGCCACTGACTGGCGTGGCTTTGATGGTTTTTTTTTTGGTTTTTTTTTGGAGAGGGTTTTTTTTTTTTTTCTTTTCTTTTCTTTGCTATATATAGGGCGCGTGTGCTCGCCAGACAGACAGACAGAGACATAGAGACAGAAAGCGAGAAATCACCCCCCGGGGGGGATGGTCATGCCGCAATCCCTTCTCCTCCATTCTCCTCTCAGGATCTTGGGCACGCACGCACACGCGCCTGGCGTGAGTTTTAAGCCACCAGGTTCGGGACATGAACCGCGGTCGACTACGTGGGAGTCCAGCGACATAGCCATTACGCTAACTGCTGGTTCCCGCTTTGATGTTTTTATAACCTAGAAAGATAAGATCCAAATATCTTTTTTTTAAATTATTTTAACTTTTATTTATTTGTTATTTATTTTTATGTATTTTAATTTGACCAAAGAGGGACAGAGAGAGAGGGAAAGTGAGAAAGCAAGTCACCAGGTCTGGGACTTGAACCACAGTTGACCATATAGGAGTCCAGCATCCTTAACCACCATACCACCTGCTGGCCCCCTGAATATCTTAATTTAGGTTTCAATGAAATTTTTGTAATAAACAAGCCCAAGCTACTTATTTAAAGTTTTCTCCAACACAGACACTTGTTTCAGTTTCAAGGATCTGCTTTAGGTCTTCTATTACAGATGTGCCGTACACTTTTCTACAACTCTACTCTTCAGTACCAGGGTCCTTTGGAAGTTCCCTCCTTTTCCGATAATGTTTACAAAACTTTTAAGACACTAGTTAAGTTCCATCTCTTTATTATTATTATTATTTAATTTACTATAGGACAAGTGAACTCTCCGGAGAGAGACAGAGAGGGAAAGTGAAAATGTACCCTCAGGCAGATGGCCACTCTACAATGCCTTCTCTTCTATTCTCCTCTCAGGATTTTGGGCACACAGGCACACGTACCTGGCATGCTATTCAAGCCACTGGGTCCAGAATTCAAAGCACTCGTTTGGTCATGTGGATCTAGCCAACTTAACCACTGTGGCACCTAGCTGCCTGAAGCTCTATCTCTATTTTTGTCCTAAGATCACAAATGATGAAACAGGTCTTCAAAAATCACTGATTCTATGTTCATTCATGGGATACCTTGCATTATTATGTGCATTATCTATGAGCTCATAAATTATCACCTCAACTGGGATTTTTATTTTTATTATAGTTTTTAAATAATTAGTCATCTAATTTTATTTATCATTATTATTATCATTATTATTATTATTTTAAATTTAATACAGGGGGAGCCAGCAGGTGTCATGGTGGTTAAGGCGCTGCAACCGCAGTTCAAGTGCTAGACCTGGCAGCTTGTTTTCTCACTTTCTCTCTCCCTCTCTGGTGCCCTATAGCTAGTTTAAAATAATAATAATAATTAATTAAATAAAATAAATAATTTTTAAAAATTTGCTGCAGGGTACATATGCTCACCAGAGAGAAAGAGAACGTGAGAGAGCAACATACCAATTCTAGGACTTGAGCCACAGTCTGCCATGTGGAAGCCCATTGCCTTAACCGCCATGCCATCTGCTGGCCCTAATGCATTTTTATTTTTAGGGATTTTGTTATTGACAGAGTGCTTGGTATTTCCCTGACATCCTGTGCTTTGCTCACAGTAAATGTACAGTAAATATGTGTAGTAGTTTAGATCCAGGGATATTTCAGACAAACAAAATTTTTAAGATTTAAAATAACTCTGGTGGCCAGCAGGTGATATAATGGTTAAGGGTGCTGGGATCCCACATGGCCAACCTTGGTTCGAGTCCTGGAACTGGTGGCTTGCTTTCTCACTTGCTTTCTCTCTCTCTCTCACTCTGACCCTCTCTGGTCAAAAGTAAATGTATACATAAATAAAGTTAAATAAAATAATTCTAAAAAACCCCAAAAACCTCTGGATCTCTCTATTCACATTTGCATCTTCTAAGTGCAGGAGCTTGTTGAAGGAATAATAAAATGTCAGCAGTTTATTTACTACAAGGAAAACATTTTAAATATATGTAGTTATAAGCTCACTTAAGCATTTTTCCTCCTTCACCAAAAGTCATTGGTCTTTTCTTCAGGGACTGTTCCTTTCTTAACTGTCTCCTGAAATGCAACATAGATTTACTTTTCTTCTTTATTCAAATATAATCTCCACATGTGTTCTATCTTGATAGGTGAAACACTTCCTGCCGCAGTGAAATCCAGCTCCCAGATGAATTTCTGTTGGTTTAGAGAGCAACTTGAAGATTTTGCACTTGGCATCTTTCCATAGTCACCATTTAGAAACCTCCTGGTCGGCAAGATGTCTCTCCATCATGCACTCTGTGGCGATTAAAAAGGATTGTATTACATTGGCTCAAAAATATGATGGAAAATAAAATTTGCTTTACCAAGAAAGGAAGCGTTTAAAATTCAAATTGTTCCGATAGGCCCATTTGACAAGGATAGTTATCACTGGAGTAAAATGGTAGATATGGTATAAATTCCTTCTTTAGATGGCTACTAAGTAAATGTTACATTGTTTAAAATCACTCACAACAAATAAAACCATTTGGAAAACAGTATTACATTTTTGTTTTGTTTTGGTTGCTATAGGGTGCTCCTGCTGGCTGTAGACACACAGATAGAGGGACTGTGAGAAATCATGGGGGTCTGGGTGAACACTCTGCTCTTTCTCCGTTCTCCTCCAGGAACCTCGGACATACACGCACCCAGTGAAATGTTCAATCCCCTAGGTCCAGGACTCGAACTACTCTGTCAGCCAGATCCTACCTTAACCTCCACACCATCTGCTGGACCCACTTATTTTATTTTATTTTAATTAATTAATTTATTTATTTATTTATTTATTTATTGGGAGAGGTTTTTGCTATAGAGCGCACGCGATCGCCAGAAAGAGAGAGACAGAGAGATAGGAAGCAAGAAATCACCCCCCAGGGGGCATGGCCATGCTGCAATCCCTTCTCCTCCAGTCTCCTCTCGGGATCTTGGGCATGCACACACACGTACCCAGTGTAAGTTTAAGCCACCGGGTCCGGGACTCAAATGGTGGTCGGTTACATGGGAGTTCAGCAACATAGCCATTACGCTAACTACTGGTCCCTTTTATTTTTAAATATGGGTATATTAGGATGGCATAATGGTTACCTTGCTGATTCCCACGTAGTTGATAGTGGTTCAAGTCCTGGACCCAGCACCTTAAAACTTACGCCAGGTGTGTGTGCATGCCCAAGATACCAGGAGGATAATGGACAAGGGATTGCAGTGTGACCATTCCCCTGGGGTGACCATTCCCCTAGGGGGTGATTTCTCGTTTTCTGACTCTCTGTCTCCCTCTGTCTTTCTGGCGAACACACACGCCCTGTAGCAAAAAAACTCTCTAAATAAATTTTAAAAATAAAGGTATATCATCACATATAAAGTAAGCTTGGATGAAAAATGTTTTAAATTATTTAATTTTATTTATTTTATTTAAGAGAGATTTTTGCTATAGGGCCCATGGGCTCACCAGAGAGATAGGGAGACAGAAAGCAAGAAATCACTCACCCACTCCCCCTGGAGATGGCCATGCTGCAATCCCTTCTCCTCATTCTCCTCTTGGGATTTGGGGTATGCAGGCACACATGCCTGGTGTGAGTTTTTGTTTTGTTTTATTTTGTTTTTTAAAGAATTATTTTATTTAACTTTATTTATTTACTTATTTTAAAAATTTGACCAGAGAGGGACAGAGTGAGAGAGAGAGAGAGAGAGAGAGAGAGAGTGAGAAAGCAACCCACCAGGTCTAGGACTCAAACCACGGCTGACCATGTGGGAGTCCAGCACCCTTAACCACTATGGCACCTGCTGGCCCCCCTGGTGTGAGTTTTAAGCCACCAGTTCTGGGACTCAAACTGTTGTCAGCCATGTGGGAGTCTAGCGCCTTACTATGCCACTTGCCAGCCCCTTGGATAAAGATCTTAAGATAGACCCTAAGCACTGAAGAACTTATGGTGTCCATTAAATAATATTGTTTAAGATTAAAATCATTGGGGCTGGCAGGTGACATGGTGGTTAAGGCTGCTGGACTCCCACATGGCCAACTGTGGTTTGAGTCCTGGACTTGGTGGCTTGCTTTCTCACCTCCCCCACCTCTCTCTCCCTCTCTGGTCAAATTAGAAGGGATAAATCAATATAAATAAAATAATTCTTTTTTTAGAAAAAAGATTAAAAGCATTTGGGGCCAGCTGGTGGTGTTGTGGTTAAGGGAGCTGGACTTCCACATGGTTGACCACGGTTCGAGTCCTGGAACTGGTGGCTTGCTTTCTCACCTCCCCCACCTCTCTCTCCCTCTCTGGTCAAATTAAAATAAATTAAATAAATAAATAAAGTTAAAAATAAAATAATTTTTAAAAATGGAAAAAAGATGAAAATCATTTATAAGAAAGTCCTAAAAGTTTTGATTTTTCATTTCTATGCATTTGGAGATTAAGGTGGCTCGTTCCCACATCACCGACCATGCGGTTTCAGTCACAGGCAGCTTGAAAATCACAGAGCGTTGTGTGCAGCATCCCCAAAATCCCAAAAGGAGAATGGAGGAAAAGGGATGGCAGCGTGGCCATCCCCTGCTCTTGCTCTCTCTCTCTCTCTCTCTCTCACTCTCTGCTGTTCTCCAGGAGCACATGTGCCCTATAGCAAAAACTAAGAAATACAAAAGAACCAATGAAAAACTTTGGGAGGGTGGGGGGCTGGCGGGGCTGGTTTGACAGTGCCTCATCTTGAGCTTTGTTTGCGTATTGGGTTTGTTTATCTGAATGTCAATGCAGTCAGGGGCTTG
The DNA here is from genome assembly GCF_000334495.1 of Tupaia belangeri chinensis. Taxonomy (NCBI): domain Eukaryota; kingdom Metazoa; phylum Chordata; class Mammalia; order Scandentia; family Tupaiidae; genus Tupaia; species Tupaia belangeri. Next base: position 168,487 of record NW_006159643.1, read on the forward strand.
GAGAGCAGCACACCAGGTCATTCACAGTGGTTGTAGCATGGAAAGGAACGGGCTGGGGATTGGGGAGCACTAGTGGAGAAAGTACTTTTACACTTTATTTTTTCCTTTTCATCTATAATAAAATCTAGTGATTTCTTACATGTATAACCATTTAAAAGAATGAAAATAGATTGAGAAGACAAAACTCTCCCTTTGTCTTTTGCTATCAGTTTTGCTTTTTTTTAAGAGAGATTTTTGCTTTATGGTATGTGCACCCACTGGAGAGACAGAGAGAAAGTGAGAAATCACACCCCGGAGGTGGGGATGACCACACCACAATCCCTTCTCCATTCTCCTCTCAAGATTTTGGGCATGCCAGGTGCCTGAGTTTCAAGCCTCTGGGTCCAGGACTCGAACCATGATCATTCATGGTCTCTGTCTCTCTCTCTCTCTCTCTCCCTCCCTGGTGAGCACAGGCACCCTCAGGCAAAAACATCTATTAAAAAAAAAAAGAAAGAAAAAAAAAGAAAAAGAAAATCCAGAGAGAACAGAGGAGGGACTACAGCAATTTCCCATGGGGGTGCTTCCCCCCCTCAGCTTCTCCTATCTCCCCTCCACCTCTCAAGCACACATGCCCTCTAGCAAACTTTTTAAAAATGTATTTATATTTGATAAATGTTACATAGTAATCCAGAGGGCAGCTTGAATCATTTCTAAGTTGAGTGTATCTATTTACTTTCTCATCCATCCAATAACATGGTTAAACTATTGTTCACTATTTTTTAAAAGTCATTTATTTAATTTCATTTGTTATTATTTTTGAAAAATATTTATTTAATTACATTTATTATTATTATTATTTAATTTGTCCAGAGAAAGAGAGAAGAAAAGTGAGAAAGCAGGCCACCAGGTCTGGGACTTGAACCACAGTCAGCCGTGTGGGAGTCCAGCACCCTTAACCACCATGCCACCTGCAGATCCTGGGATCTAGCTATCTTAATCACCAGTTCATAGAGCCAGCCACCCTTGGGATCTTCTTACAAATCTGCCAGACCTTTGTATTGCGTTTACATGTATTAATTGGTTGAACTCTTGAAAAACTCCTGTCAACTCGGCATTATTACTATTGTCATTTTATGTTGCAAAAATAGATGGGTGAGAATTGTAACTCTCCCACAAGCTGGATTACACAAGAAGCAGTGACAGAACTGAGAGATCTTTCTGGCGGCCTGACTTCATCTTCTGTATAGGAAAGAGGAAGGGAGTGGAACTTGTCTGTGGTTTCAGATTTTTACTTTATTTCATAGTCGGCATATATACTTTTGTCTAATTGGGAGGTGACTAAAAGCATCTGGATCTGGTTGATGTGTTGGTTGAAAATTACTATTATTATGAGGATGATTATTATAGTATTTAGTAATTATGCAGTGCTTTATACTTCAAAGACTTGGACTTTATAATCATTTATTAGCTATGTCTCACAACAACTCCATGATATAAAGATGCATTTATCATGTGTATTTTGCAGAAAGAGAAGCTGAGGCAGAGTAAGATGGATCAAATTTTGAGTGAAATACTACCTCTTAAATTCCCGACAGTCACTAAATAGCTCAATCTGAACAACATCATTTTAATTAATTTAAGCTTTTTAAAAGAAGATTCAGTTCCAATACTTTTTTTTGATACAAAATTAAAAATTAAATGTAAAAGATGCTAAAAATTGATGACCACCCCATCTCAGGTTCTCTATTTTTGAGCTTTCACCTTATTTGTGTCAATGCGACATTTTTGCTCAAATTCAACCTTGCTGTCTCCCATTTCTCCACACAAGCGCAATTTGACTACAGATACTGGTTTCCAGTGTCAATATTATATTGCTTCATTGTCTATGAAAATGACTTTTGTTCACGATGTGCGTAGGACTCCTGATAACAACTTCTTTTTTTAAAAAATAATTGTTGATTTAATTTTTATTTATTATTATTTTGGGAGGAGAGAGTTGTGTTTTTTTTTTTTTTTGCTATGGGGCGCTTGTGTTTGCCAGAAAGACAGAGAGAGACAGAGAGACGGAAAGGAAGAAATCACTCCCCAGGGGCAATGGCCACGCCGCAATCCCTTCTCCATTTTCCTTTTGGGATCTTGAGCACGCATGCACATGTGCCCAGCATGAGTTTAAGCCATGGGTCTGAGACTAGAACCACGGTCGACTACATGGGAGTCCGGTGACACAGCCATTAAGTCAACTGCTGATCCCTACTTATTATTATTTTTAAATTTAACCAGAAAACAAACTTCATACAAAAATTGTAAGGGAATTAAGGGAAGTTTTAGCTGTTTGGCAGTTTGTCCACTTCAAAAATGAAGATTAAAAACACCATTATGTAACCTGGGGTAGGAGAGGAAGGGAGATGAATAGGATCTGGGTGGGTTTATTACAGTACCTTATAAAAGACCTGGAGGAGATATACACACTCTTCTGTAAATCTGGTAGTCTCTTTAGTGGAAGGGAATCAAGCCATGGCACATGGGAAATGCTCAATGAATATTAGCTTAGTGGTTGAGAGTATGTCTCTAGAGACAGACTGCCTAGATTCTAATCCTGGCCCTATCACTTGTGAGATACCTGAACTTTTTGTGTTTGTATTTTTCCATATGAGGAAAAGAGAGAGAGAGAGAGGAAGAGAGAGAGAGAGAATCATATCCCATAGGGTTGATTATCATTAAATTAAGTACTTGCTGCTATTGATCATACCCCTCAGGGTTGGTTGTCCTAAAATTGAAGTATTTGTTTGTTTTGTCTTTTCTTTCTTTCTTCTTTTTTTTAGAATTATTTTATTTAACTTTATTTATTTATTTATTTTAATTTGACCAAAGAGAGACAGAGTGAGAGAGATAATCCAGAGGGCAGCTTGAATCATTTCTAAGTTGAGTGTATCTATTTACTTTCTCATCCATCCAATAACATGGTTAAACTATTGTTCACTATTTTTTAAAAGTCATTTATTTAATTTCATTTGTTATTATTTTTGAAAAATATTTATTTAATTACATTTATTATTATTATTATTTAATTTGTCCAGAGAAAGAGAGAAGAAAAGTGAGAAAGCAGGCCACCAGGTCTGGGACTTGAACCACAGTCAGCCGTGTGGGAGTCCAGCACCCTTAACCACCATGCCACCTGCAGATCCTGGGATCTAGCTATCTTAATCACCAGTTCATAGAGCCAGCCACCCTTGGGATCTTCTTACAAATCTGCCAGACCTTTGTATTGCGTTTACATGTATTAATTGGTTGAACTCTTGAAAAACTCCTGTCAACTCGGCATTATTACTATTGTCATTTTATATTGAAAAAATAGATGGTGGAGAATTGTAACTCTCCCACAAGCTGGATTACACAAGAAGCAGTGACAGAACTGAGAGATCTTTCTGGCGGCCTGACTTCATCTTCTGTATAGGAAAGAGGAAGGGAGTGGAACTTGTCTGTGGTTTCAGATTTTTACTTTATTTCATAGTCGGCATATATACTTTTGTCTAATTGGGAGGTGACTAAAAGCATCTGGATCTGGTTGATGTGTTGGTTGAAAATTACTATTATTATGAGGATGATTATTATAGTATTTAGTAATTATGCAGTGCTTTATACTTCAAAGACTTGGACTTTATAATCATTTATTAGCTATGTCTCACAACAACTCCATGATATAAAGATGCATTTATCATGTGTATTTTGCAGAAAGAGAAGCTGAGGCAGAGTAAGATGGATCAAATTTTGAGTGAAATACTACCTCTTAAATTCCCGACAGTCACTAAATAGCTCAATCTGAACAACATCATTTTAATTAATTTAAGCTTTTTAAAAGAAGATTCAGTTCCAATACTTTTTTTTGATACAAAATTAAAAATTAAATGTAAAAGATGCTAAAAATTGATGACCACCCCATCTCAGGTTCTCTATTTTTGAGCTTTCACCTTATTTGTGTCAATGCGACATTTTTGCTCAAATTCAACCTTGCTGTCTCCCATTTCTCCACACAAGCGCAATTTGACTACAGATACTGGTTTCCAGTGTCAATATTATATTGCTTCATTGTCTATGAAAATGACTTTTGTTCACGATGTGCGTAGGACTCCTGATAACAACTTCTTTTTTTAAAAAATAATTGTTGATTTAATTTTTATTTATTATTATTTTGGGAGGAGAGAGTTGTGTTTTTTTTTTTTTTTGCTATGGGGCGCTTGTGTTTGCCAGAAAGACAGAGAGAGACAGAGAGACGGAAAGGAAGAAATCACTCCCCAGGGGCAATGGCCACGCCGCAATCCCTTCTCCATTTTCCTTTTGGGATCTTGAGCACGCATGCACATGTGCCCAGCATGAGTTTAAGCCATGGGTCTGAGACTAGAACCACGGTCGACTACATGGGAGTCCGGTGACACAGCCATTAAGTCAACTGCTGATCCCTACTTATTATTATTTTTAAATTTAACCAGAAAACAAACTTCATACAAAAATTGTAAGGGAATTAAGGGAAGTTTTAGCTGTTTGGCAGTTTGTCCACTTCAAAAATGAAGATTAAAAACACCATTATGTAACCTGGGGTAGGAGAGGAAGGGAGATGAATAGGATCTGGGTGGGTTTATTACAGTACCTTATAAAAGACCTGGAGGAGATATACACACTCTTCTGTAAATCTGGTAGTCTCTTTAGTGGAAGGGAATCAAGCCATGGCACATGGGAAATGCTCAATGAATATTAGCTTAGTGGTTGAGAGTATGTCTCTAGAGACAGACTGCCTAGATTCTAATCCTGGCCCTATCACTTGTGAGATACCTGAACTTTTTGTGTTTGTATTTTTCCATATGAGGAAAAGAGAGAGAGAGAGAGGAAGAGAGAGAGAGAGAATCATATCCCATAGGGTTGATTATCATTAAATTAAGTACTTGCTGCTATTGATCATACCCCTCAGGGTTGGTTGTCCTAAAATTGAAGTATTTGTTTGTTTTGTCTTTTCTTTCTTTCTTCTTTTTTTTAGAATTATTTTATTTAACTTTATTTATTTATTTATTTTAATTTGACCAAAGAGAGACAGAGTGAGAGAGAGAGAGAGAGAGAGAGAGAGAGAGAGAGAGAGAGCAAGCTTCCAAGTCCTGGACTCGAACTGTGGTCAGGCATGTGGGAGCCCAGCACCCTTAATCACCATGCTACCTGCCCTCCACTGTTATTTGTCTTTTCTATTTCCAAGGCAGTTGGGAAAGAACATTAGCTACAACTCCATGGAAACTTTGTTGGTCATGATATTTACAATTTGATGTTTGCACTTACCTTATTTGTTTAGAAGTGATACAATGTGGGGGCTGGCAGCTGGCGGTGGTGGTTAAAGGGCACTGGATTCCCACATGGACAACCACAGTTCGAGTTCCAGACCTCGTGGCTTGCTTTCTACTTTCTCTTTCTCTCTCTTTCTCTCACTCACTCTGACCCTATCTGGTCAAATGGAAATAGATGAATAAATAAATAAAGTTAAATAAAATAATTCTTTAAAAAAAAGAAATAATACAAACTGCTACCCCAGAAAAACAGTTTATATTCACCTCAAAATACATCGGAATAAGTAATTATGGACATATAAAATCTACAATATAAAATTCTATTCTTGTTCTCTAAAACCTCCATGTGATCCCTGTGCCAGTGACCTCCAACTCAAGGTCTATTATGAAGATTTCAGCTGCCTTTCAGCTGAAGACACCAATGTCTTGGGGATGCATGCCAGATGTCTGTCATAATGACTACATTTTCAAGAGCTGTCAGAAATTTGAATTGTTTTAATATGACAATTTTCCATTTAAAAGTTTTGATATAAGGGCTAGCAGGTAATGTGGTGGTTAAGGCTCTGGATCCCACACAGCCAACTCCATAGTTCCAGTCTCAGACCCAGAAACTTGAAAAACACACTGGGCATGAACCAGCAGATAGCATAAATGGTTATGTCTCTGGACTCCCACATTGACAACAGCTGTTCGAGTCCCAGACTTGGTGGCTTGAAACTCATGTCCGGCACATGTGCACGAGTGCTCAAGATCCCAAGAGGAGAATGGAGACGGGATTGAGATTGAGGTGTGACCATTCCTTCTGGGGGTTGATTTCTTGCTTTCTGTCTCACTGTCTCTCCAGTGTGTGTATGCACCCTATAGCAAAAATTTTCTCTTAAAAAGGAAGAAAGAAAGAAAAACACGCTGGACCTTTGTGTGCATGCCCAAAATCCTGAGAGGGGAATGAAGGAGAAGGGATTGTGGTATGGCCATCTTCCATGGGAAGTGATTTTCCACTTTCCTTCTCTGTCTCTGTCTGTCTTCTGTGGAGCATAAAAATCTAAAGAAATGAAAAAAAAATTGGACATAATTTCTTCCTTCGTATAAAACTGTGGGTCAAAAATCACATTTGAGGGCCATTTTTAAATCTTTGCCATATACACTTACCCTACACATATACGCTAGTACACTGTGCTGTTATTCAATGCAAATACTTTCAAGGAACAAGTAGGTGAGGAAGACAAAATATGATAAATTCAGGACCAGCAGTTAGTGTAATGGCTATGTCGCTTTACTCCCATGTAGTCGACAGTGGTTCAAGTACCGGACCCGGTGGCTTAAACTCACACTGGGCGTGTGTGTGTATGTGACCAGGATCCTGAGAGGAGAATGGAAGAGATAGGATTGCTGCGTGGTCATCCCCCTGGGGGGTGATTTCTCCCTTTCTATCTCTCTGTCTCTCTCTAGCAAGAAAAAAAAAAAAGATAAATTCTTTAGAAACTCACAAATATAGTGGGGAGGTAGGTAAGAATGTCAGAGACGAGAGTACTAAATGCCTTGGTAGAGTGTGGAACATAGGACTTAAACTGATGAGGACCAGATCCATGTCAAAACAAAAATAAAGAACTCTATTCCCTGAAAGACTGACAAAAGGTGGACACCCAAGGAGATGGCTCTTTTGTTTAGTAAAACACCTTAATGGGTTTTGGGAGAGGGACCTGGGCTTACAGGAGGTCAGCCTTGCATGACTCCAGCAGACATCATTTCTATTGTGTTCTGTGAGCCAAGCACCTCCTTGAGTACTATTCAAGCTGTATTCTTTGTGAAGGTACCCCCTGGAATTGTGGGACCTGGTGATGGTGTCAATATAGGTGGCCTAGAGTCTGGCCTGGGATGAGGATTGAGAGCTAAATCCTTCTACATAATAAAGTAAAAGGAATTTTAAGTCTTCCCTAGTGGGTGGAGGCTGGTAGGTGGAGGGATGCCTGGAATGGACAGAAGAAAAGAGTTTGGGGAGAAGATATCTCTAGAATGAGGACGGGCCAGGAATTTGGCATCCGGCTGGAGTCTGTGAACCTGGTGAGAGAGTCCCTGCAATTTTTAAAAGAGATACATAAAATCCTCTGTCATCTTCTCTCACTTCCATGTGACCCTAGCACACGAAGCTGAGCAAGTTTTTCTGTGGCGCTCTTCTATATGCTATCAGGAAATACCTAGGAGAGACCAAAATGCCCAGGCTCACATAGCAACACTTTCCTATCAACACAATGCCATAAGAACTTGCTTTTCACTGTTTTTCTTCAAAAAGCTCAAAGTGCCTATACTTTTATTTCTTCATTTGTTCTGACATGTGGGAGGGGCAGATTTATGATAACATTATTTATAGATGGAGAAATTGAAAGTGAGATTAAATCGCTTACTCAGGGTTGCATAGCTGGGGTGGCAGAGCCCACAACTGGAATTCGCTTCTTCAGCCACGAAGTGGAAAGGGCGTGGTGAGTTTGCAAAGTAGAGGAATCTTTGTTTGAAAACCCTGATTCTGCCCCTTAACAAGAACGTGACCTTAATTACTTCACCTAAGTCTCAGTTAAAATGAAGACCATAAAACCTCTTAGTAGTATAGTGAAGATTAATTTATAAAGTGCATGTAAAGCCTTGTTTCAGATAAGGTTTGTTCTGCCCCTATCCTGGTATTATTTGGTTAAATTTCAGTACAAATTTAAAGCATCAGAAAAGAATCCTTCATGGGACCAGCAGTTAACGTAATAGCTATGTCGCTGGACTCCCACGTAGTCGACCACGGTTGAGGTCCCGGACCCGGTAGCTTAAACTCACACTGGGCGCGTGTGCATGTGTGCTCAAGATCCCAAGAGGAGAATGAAGGGGAAGGGATTGCGGCATGGCCATCCCCCCTGGGGGGTGATTTCTCGCTTTCTATCTTTCTCTCTCTTTCTGGTGAGCTAAGCTCATGCACTCTATAGCGAATATCTGTTTCTCAAAAAAAAAAAAAAAAAAAGAATCCTTTATTAATACTATTTTTTCCCTCATCTTCAAGAGCAAAACATGAATAAAAATGTTTCAAAATGTCATTTAATTCAATGGGAAGAGCTTTTGCTTCAGTAGAGTTAATCCTGTAGGGGATAATGAGAAAAAAAGAAACGTATGTCAATGACCAGAGACTAAACGGCTCTCAAATTTGAGTGTATCAGAATCCTCCTACAGGCTTGTTAAAACACAGATTGCCAGGTCCCACCCTAGTGCTTCTGACTCACAAGGTTTGGGGCGGGCCCAGTAATTTGCATCTGTAACAAGTTCACAGATAATGTTGAGCTGCTAGTTTAGGACAACATCTTGGGAAGCACTAGTATAGTTAAGCGAAATTCTGGGGGCATGGCCCAACAATCTTTTTTTTTTTTTAGAGGTTTTTGCTATAGGGCATGTGCACTCACCAGAAAGAGAAGGACAGAGAGACAGAAAGCGAGAAATCACCCCCCCCAGGAGGCATGGCCACGCTGCATCCCTTCTCCTCAATTTCCTCTTGGGATCTTGGGGACGCAGGGCACTGGGTCTGGGACTCAAACTGCGGTTGACTACATGGGAGTTCAATGAGGTAGCCATTACGCCATCTGTTGGTCCCGTTTTTTGAGAGATTTGTTTTTTGCTATAGGGTTCATGCGCTTGCCAGAAAGCCAGGGAGAGACAGAAGACAGAAAGTGAGAAATCACTACCCTCCCCTCACCCTGGGCTGGGAAGGGGGGATGGCTGCTCCACAATCCCTCCAGGTAATTTTGATGTACTCTGAAGTCTGAGAACCACTGGCATGGTAGAAAAAAATCATCTGAGAAGACAGATCCACATTCAAATCCTGGCTGCATCATTTACCACTTAGATGACTGGGTTAAATAGCAACTTCTAGTACCACTGCAACCCACACAGAGCCTGACAGTGTCTGATTTAGGACTCCTCTCTATCCCTGCTGACCTGGGGTGGAAAGTGAATGAGTACTGCCAGCCTGTGCTGTTTTTTACTTCACACTCTGAGGCATGAGAAGCTGTTTGGATTTGGGTATTATTGAAGTATTTACAGGCACTTCTGCAATCAAAAAATTAAGGACAGTGCTGTAAACAAAGCCACTAACAGTAGTATTATTTGCTTCTGAAATTTGTAATAACAGGTTCTCAACTATTTCTATCTCTCCTGCCTTTCTTAGCAGACAATGTAAGAAATCTTCCCTCTACAGTTCTGAGATATTTGTAAATACCTTCCCTATCCAACCCCATCTGGTCTCTGATACAGAATCTGCCACAAATATTCAGGTCCTTGCTGAGATAATGGCTAAGGAATCTCCTTTTTTTCCCTCTCTCTCCTTTCCCCAACTGACCTCTGACTCTGTGGGTCTGAAGACGTCTTAGCTCAGACCTTCCTAAGTATCTAGGATGGTCTTTGCTCCAGGCTGTTTTTTGACTCATCTATAATACCTTCATTTTTCTCATTAGAAAACCTCTGCTCTTTGTTATTGCATTAACTGACCTTTTATTTTAGTGTTTTTAGAATTATTTAATTTTATTATTATTATTTAAAAAATTATTTTATTCAACTTTATTATTTTCCAGTTTGAGTAGAGAAAGAGAAAGAGAAAGCGAGAAAGTTAGCCTTCGGGTCTGGGACCTGAATCGCGGTAGGCCATGAGGGATTCCAGTGCCCTTAACCACCCCATCACCTGCCAGCCCCATAATTTTATTATCTTTTTTAAGTTTGCTATAGTGCACATGCGCTCACCAAAGAGAGAGAGAGAGAAAGCAGGTTGCCAGGTCAGGGACTTGAACAGCAATCAAACAGGTGAGAGTTCAGTGCCTCAACCACCATGCCACCTGCTGGCCCCAACTAACCTTTTCTAGTTATTGTTTATTTTTTTAGGTTATTAGGCACCTGTGCTGGAAGGGGGGGGGAGGGAGGCACGGTCACACTGCAATCTCTTTTCCATTCTCCTGTGGAGAGTTTGGGCACCCATATGCATGTCCAGTGTGCTTTTCAAACTGCCTTTCTGGGACTCAAAACCAAGGGGGGGGGGGTCCGTGTAGGATTTAACCAACTTGACCACTACCAGCTGGCTCCTAACCTTTCTACTGCCTGTAGGAGATGAGCTAGAAGAATTGTTGACTTTGGGCCAGCGGGTGGCCTGGTTAAGGCACTGGAGTACATAAGCCAAGTCCAGGTTCAAGTCCTGGACCCAGAAGCTTCAAAAAACATGCTTGGTGGGACCAGCAGTTAGCGTAATGGGTATGTCGCTGGACTCCCACATAGTCGACTGCGGTTCGAGTCCCGGACCCGGTGGCTTAAACTCAAACCGGGTGCGTGTGCTTGTGTGCCCAAGATCCCGAGAGGAGAATGGAGGAGAAGGGATTGTGGCGTGGCCATCCCCTCTGGGGGGGGGTGATTTCTCACTTTCTGTGTCTCTGTCTCTCTCTGTCGAGCACATGCACCCTATAGCAAAAACCTCTCGAAAAAAAAAATAATAACATGCTTGGTGAATGTGCATGTGAGAGTCCAAAATACTGAGAAAGGTATGAAGAAGAAGGGAGTGTGGTAGGACCACCCTCTTTGGAGAGTGATTTCTCACTTTCCATTTCTCACTCTCTTTGTTACTCTCTTTCTCTGGCAAGCACACACACCCAATGGCAAAACAAACAAACAAACAAACAAACAAAAATAACTAATTAATAAATAAAGTAATTGTTGACTTTTATTCTGTGCCAAATACTCTGAAATGTCTATCAGGCATTATTATTTTGAATTCCGACACATTCCAGAGATGATTTTATATATGCGTAGAAACAAATGAAGACACCGAGGCTTGGCAGAGTTAAGCTACAGGTTCTCAGGGTGAAAAAGTAAAAGTAACAGGACCCATGCAGTAAGATTCCAAGCGCCCCTTACTGCCCCCCTCCAACTCTCTTGAAGTTCCAAGTGATGACGAAACATAGGAATATTATTTGATTCCTGTTTTTTAAAAACATTTAACAATCGTGTTAGGTTACAGATCAATGCGATCTATGCACACAATTTAGTTAAAATAAAACCAAGAAACCGACGTTTGTGGCATCGGGCCGGTTTCCTCCGGCGCGGGATGTAGATAATCTCCTCCACCTCGAGGAGTTTGGGGCAATGATAAAATGAAGTAATGCACACGAAGTAAGCATTCAGTACATGTCATTATTTCTAAAGGTGGCAGACTGGGATGGAGAGGACACTGGAACGGGTGGAGAGGGCCGGCTGCTGCGCTCAACTGTGGCACCCAATTTCTCCGCGCCTGGGCTTCCTCGCGGTGAGGTTCCGGCGGCCGCAGTGGGACAGTCCCAGCGGCACCTAGACGGTGCAGCCCTCGCCCGAGGAGCACGGCGGCCGCGGGGCGGGGAGGCCGGGGT
>NW_006159643.1:180658-185519 GCF_000334495.1 Tupaia belangeri chinensis
CTGCTCGCCCACCTCGTCCCGTCGCCTCCACCACTTCGGTTTTCTGCGTCTGACCCGGTGCCAGGAACCGGGACACCCGCCCCAGTGCCGGGCTCCAGTTCCCGACTTTCGCCTCCCTGGGTCTTTCCCCGGGCTCATTAATTAGCCCGGGTCCCAAGGGTGTCGTCTTCTCAGCCCCGGGGTGGGGCGCTGCCTGCGTAGATGCCGGCGATCTTTGGCAAGACTTTTAATCCAGACCCACTTCGGGGTGCCCTGGATGAGTTTGAACCGTGCTCGGAACCTGTTCTGGATACGTAGGTTACTGGCACCAGCGTGCCTCTCGTGATCTTTATTGACTTGAAATCTTGCCGAAGTTGTTGAAGTCACTTTCCAAGAAAACAACTTGCTGTGAAGAAAACCAATCGTTCAGATAAATTCCCTTATTTTCTTGCAGATTTTTTAAAAGATGCTGTTCTCTAATCTGTACTCCTAATTCTCGCGACTCTCTGAAGTCACAGTTTGGTGATGAGTTCACGAATTAACTGCAAGGCTTTGGAGAATAATTACAGCCCCACACCCTCCAAGGCCGATTACCTTCTTATTCGGAGCTGTCATTTTCCTTCACTTTTAAAGAAAAAAATGTTGTCTCCTGAGAGGTTCCTCACGCTGTTACAGCTGTTGCTGCGATGCAGAGGGCTCTCGTAGGTGGGCAGACGTGGTGTTTTTGTTTAAACGTCCATCCTGAAATGTTTACCTCGGATAAATGCTACTTTCCTAGAGGGGAAAGTGAGGTAGCTTATTACTGTTAGTGCATAGATTTTAGGCAATAAACTACTGAAAAGTTTGTAGGAAATACTGGGTTTTCCATGTTTCATGGTGATTTATTATTGTGGTCATAAGGGAAGGCACTTACTGCAGATTATGGCTCTGAGCAGTGTACAGTATTCACCAGCCACCTTCGTGAAATAGTGACACTATCTGCACCTCGAATCTTGTGCTTATATTAGGATTTATACTGTAGTTTTTTGGGTACTTATGTCATTCTCTCTCCTCCCACCACTGGAAGCAGAGGTAATACCACGAATTAGGGAAAATAGACTGAAGTGACAAGTTCTTCTGTGCAAAGGAACACTTATTTCAAGGCTGTTGCTCTTGAACTGCCAAAAGGTGGATGATTTTAAAAGTCTCCAGAAAGATAGAGGGAGACGGCCAGCAGGAGGCGTGGTGGTTAAGGCACTGGACTCCCATATGGCTGACCATGGTTCAAGTCCTGAACCTTGGGGGCTTGCTTTCTCCCTTTCCCTCTGTCTCTGTCTCTCATGAGCATACGTGCCCTAATAATAATTATTGTTATAAATAAAATTATATTATTTTTAAAAAGATGAAGGGAAGATTATTTATGCAACTTTTAGATATAGAGACTGTATATGCTTAGATATTTAAAGTACTTCATTGTTAAAGCATAACATTGGAATATTGAAATTGAAGGGATCTGGAAAAGGAATCAAGTTAGGTATGGTTATGGATCTGTGTTATAGGTGTGATGGTTAATGTGTTTTGAAAGGAAATATTTTAAGAATTATAAGGGCAGAAAAAAGTGATTGAGAAAAATCCTATACTCTTAGGCATTCTAAATTGTATTATTTTGTCCAAATTACATCCGCAAATGTTGAACATTTGCTATGCATCAGATTATTTGGGCAACCATTTAGGAACAGTTACAGCTATAGCAACTAAGATGTGTGTGTTGGCACTAATTTTCTTTTTCGTTTTTTGCTGTTTTTGCTTTATGGTACATGTACTCACTGCGAGAGAGGGAGAGGCAGTGAAAAATCACTCTCCTGGAGAATGGCCACTCTACAGTATCTTCTCCTCTATTTCCTCTTGGGATTTTGGGCACACGCACACCCGGCATGTTTTTCAAACCACTGAGTCTGGGGCTCCAACCATGGAATAGACTGTGTGCGATCCAGTGCCTTAATCACCATGCCACTTACTGGCCCCTTGGTAATAATTTTCTAAGATGTGTCAAATTACAAAGAATTGACCTATATTGACATACTACATTTTGTTTTCCTAATTGAAGGTTTGTATTCAGTGCTTTATGAAAAGTACTGTGCTAGGCACTGTAGGATACTAAGATTAGTTTTGGTCTTTAGGAACTTGAAATCTAGTAGAGGCTATAAGATATTTGCATAAAATTTTATAACATAAAGAAACGTGGGGTCTTCAAAAAGTTCATGGAGGGCTGCTCTGCAATGCGGGGAATTTGCACAGAATCTGACTGGCCCTGCCCCGTGGCCTAGGGTTAAGGAAGCTGGATCCCGCATGGCCAACTAAACAGTTTGAGTCCCAACTGAGGGCACAAAAAAACATACTGGGCGCATGTGTATACCAGATCTTGACAGGATGGAGAAGTAGAGGAGAAAGGATTGTGGCATGACTGCATCCCTGTTGGGAGATGCTTTTCTCTCTCTCTCTCTCTCTCTTTCTTGTGAGCACATGCACTGTCTGGCAAATTAAAGAGAGAGGAAAAAAAAAGAGAGAGAGAGAAGCAGGATTTCACCATGGCAACTGTGGCTCCAGTAAACCTGCCCAGTTAGCCTAAAACACTGGGTATGCAGGAGAGGACCCAAGATCCAGCGAACTAAAGGAAGATCACAAACATGACCAGACCCTGTGGAGGGTGCTTGCTTCTCTGTCTCTCTCTTCGGTGAGTGCATGGCCCCATGGCAAAAAGTCTAAAGAAAGAAATGAGGCCAACAAGGTTTCAGTATGTTAAGTAACTCACCCAACTATGTGACTAGCAAATAACAGGCCCAATTTGAATACAGATCTCCCTGGGGCCGAAAGTTTGTGCATTTACAGTATTTTATACTATCTGACAATAAACAGGCACACCGAAGGTAAAGGTTTTCTAAGACAGAGATTTAGGGTTGAAAGTAGGCGGGGGAAGAAGGTCTTTCTCTTGTAAAGAGAATGACAGGAGCTGAAGTGCGGAGGTAGGAAAGTTCATTATGTACTCAGAGCTAAGTCAGTGGACCACATTACCTCGAGTACGCAGTTCAGTTTTGGAAGTAAGGGCTGAAGTTGAAATTTAAGTTGAGGCTAGATTGTGGAACTTGTTTATAGTTGGGAGATAATGGGAAGTTCCTAAAGCCTAGTATAGCGTGCAGGAGGGTTTTATTGTGGAAAGCTGACTTTCAGTATAGGTGGCTGGGCATGGGCAATGGCAGTGGGATGATGATAAAGGCTCAACAGGACCTGGCAGTCGTTTTAGTGAGTGGGTAGAGGGAGGGTTGTTGGGGAAGCTTTGGAGAAGATGGGGGTTGAAGATTATAGTTTTTTTTTTTTCTTTTTTGAGGGAGGGAGAGAGTGAACCAGTGTACATGGGAAGAGGAGGGAGAGGAAGACAAGTATTATAAAGTTAAGTACTTTTTTTTTTTTTTCTTTTTTTGCTGTAGGGGGCGGGGGCTCGCCGGACAGACAGACAGAGACATAGAGACAGAAAGCGAGAAATCACCCCCCAGGGGGGATGGTCACGCCACAATCCCTTCTCCTCTATTCTTCTCTCGGGATCTTGGGCACGCACGCACATGCGCCCAGCGTGAGTTTTAAGCCACCGGGTCCGGGACGCAAACCACAGTCGACTACGTGGGAGTCCAGCGACATAGCCATTATGCTAACTGCTGGTTCCCATAAACTTAAGTACTTTTTGATAGGATTTCCATTGTGATCCCCTTCTGCAGATTCCCAGTTAGCTGGTATGTGCTATGCCTCCTGGGGTTGGGATTCTGTTTGAGGGGCTTCCAGGTGGCCTTGGCCTCACTTAGTAATACTCTGTAGCATGATCCAGGTTGAGCCTAATGATTATACTTTTTTTTTAGAATTATTTATTTAATTTTATTCATCATCATCATCATCATTATTTTAATTTGACTAGAGAAAGAGAGAGAAAGGGAAAGTGAGAAAGCAAGCCACCAAGTCTGAGATCCAGACTGCGATAGGCCATATGGGAGTACAGCGTCCCAAACACATCACCTGCTGGCCCTTTCTTTTTTTAATTGGGTGTGTGTGTGTGTTTTAAAATAAATTTTTGCATTAGGACATGTGTGCTGGGGGGAGGGGAGGCGGTTGAGGACAAGGAGGTGAAGAGAGAGATGATGAGTGGGAAAGTGAGAAATCAGCCCCCCAGGAGGATGGCCATGACACAATCCCTTCTCTATTCTCCTCCCAGGATCTTGGGCATGCTCGCACTTGTAGCTGGGATGATTTTTCAAGCCACTGGGTCCAGGACTCAAACCACCATCAGCCATATGGGAGCCTAACGATGTAACCACTATACCTTCTGCTAGCCCCCTGATTATACTTTTTAATGTGGGTGATGGTGGTACTATTACTAGAAATAAGGGCAGAGGGGTACATAATGAGATCAGTTTTGGAAATGTTGCGTTTTTTGTTTGCCAAAAACACATACCTAGAGGCTTTTAGAATTGTGAGTTTGCAGTTCAGCAGAGAGGTTGGGACTAGGCATATACTAAACATGGGTGTAGGGATAGTACAGATAGATGTACAAATAGCTGAATCTGTGTTGAGATCAAAGTGTCAGGACAGAGTGGAACAGGGAGAGAAAAACCCTTTTCGAGTCATCTGTTTAAATCAGAAGGAAGACACTAGATAGATTATTTTATACAGTAAGTAAAGAATTTGATCATTTGTGTACTGCCATCTTCACGTCCTAGACTCTGAGTAGAAAGCATCTGACCGTTAAAAATCCAGCTGAGGGGACCAGCAGGTGGCGTGGTGGTTAAGGCACTGGACACTCCCACGTGGCCAACAGTGATTTGAGTCCTGGACCTGGTGGCTTGCTTTCTCACTTTCT
>NW_006159643.1:185550-204385 GCF_000334495.1 Tupaia belangeri chinensis
CTCTCTCTCTCTCTCTCTCTCTCTCTCTCTCTCTCTCTGTGTGTGTGTGTGTGTGTCTGTGTCTGGTCAAATTCACATAAATGAATGAATAAATAAAATTTTAAAAATTCTTAAAAAAATGCATCTGGGAAAAAAACTTCTGGCTTTTGCTAGCAAGAATAGTGTGTGCTGTCATTACCCTGTATCAGGGAGAACAGACTGATTCAGACTTTCTTGGTTGAAAGTGTCAGACTTCAGTTACTTAAAAGCTTTGTTTGTTTGTTTCTTTTGGACATTTGTTTGGCAAGTGATATATGTGAGGATTTGGAAGCAAGTCTCTGAAGCATTCCATTTATTTATGTGTTAGACTTTGATATGAGTTTCACTATCAAGAACCTCTGAATAGTCAAAGATAATATTTGTGTTTCTGAGTATATTAACTTGAGTAGTTTATCTCTAATGTTTTGATTTTCCTAGAGGGATAGAATAAGGTATTTTTATCCATCATATAGTCATACATATACTGAAAATTATATACTTTATTTTAGAAACTGTTTAAGGATTATAAGTTTATAGAAATTCATGTGGTTTTCTGTTTAACTATTTAAATAGAGGAAACCTGTGTGTTAATGTGTAAAAGATGCAGTAGTTTACAGAATGAGACTTAGAATTGTAACTTTTTGAGGGCAAGTTTATTATTTTTAGACTGAGTTACCATGGAAGTATTTATTTCCTTCTTGAGAATTAATACATACCTTTTGTTTTTCAGGACTATGTTTTTCACTGTATCACAGGCACTTGGGAATGTCCAAAGAGACCTGAGTCAGTGCTGTTGGAGGCGGGGGTTGTGTGCTTTGTCTGAGCTGGTTGGCTTAGTTTCAGTGAGCCTGGTATTAATGAGGCAAAGGTCAGGAGTTCCATTTAGTTTCAGTCTGAACGATGGCCAGAAAGTACACCTCTCACTCCCACCAGCTGTCTTGGAAATTCCTCGGTTGTCATTGGTCACAGAGGTGACTGTACGAGAGTGGATTTTTATCCCATTGGAAGAATATTAGAGGACGCTTAGCATTGAATGGTTAAAAACTCTGTGACTCTTGAGCTACACAGACTCATGTCAGACTCCTTGGCCTGCAACCTTGGAAGAGTCCCTAAGCCTCTTCAAACCTCTGTTTCTCCATAATCGAATACGTTGGCATTCGACTGTAGTACATCCGATAGGTTATTTTCTTTTTTCAAGTGGGAGCTACCCACTTAGATCTGTGGTTCTCAAATGCTGGACTGGAGTAGTGTGAGTCTACAATGAAGCTTTCACTCTATGAAGTAAAATGAGAATGTGATGAGAATGTGTTTAGCTTTAAATTTTTTTTTTTCCCCAAGAGCTGGAGGGGAGAGAGAGAGAGAGAGAGAGAGCGAGCGAGCTCAAGAGGGAGAGAGAGAAGGAACTTTCATTCTCCCCATGAGGAATCACCATTCTACAATCCTTTCTTCTTCCTCTCTCCTCCCTCCTTTCAGGATTTTGGACACACACACACACACACACACACACACACATTCCTGGTGTGTTTTTCAAGCTGTTGGGTCTGGGACTTGAACCACACGGTCGGGTTATATGACATCCAACTGCCTCAACCACCAAGCCACAGGCTGTCCTGTATTTAACTTTTTATAAAGCTAAATCTGTTGAATTTAAAAGATGATAATTTCAGGGGCTGGCAGGTGGCATGGTGGTTAAGGTGCTGGACTACCACATGGCCAACCACTGTTCAAGTCCTGGACCTGACTGCTTGCTTTCTCAATTTCGCTTTCTCTCTTTCTCTGTCTCTCTGGTAAAATTAAAAATAAATAATAACAAATAAAATTAAATAAAATAAATAGATCTTTTTAAAAAGATAATTTCTTCTGAAATTATCTTTTACCATTTTTGGTGGGAACATATTAGTTCTTTTGTAAAATAGTCATGATGATAATTGGTATTTTTTTTTTTTTTTCAGTGTCCTTGGCAGAATAAAAATTGGCAACTCTATGTTGTTTCTCCTCACCCCCTTTAGATTATGGTTTTGTGAAATCTGAAAATCTTGGCTTAAACAGAACGTGAGGGATTAGGGGCCAGTACTCATTCAACATATTTGCGTATTCATTCTGCCCCTCTGTTATTTTATGGGGACTGTATTGTGATTCTTAACACCACTGAATTTAATTTTAACAAGTTTTGTAATTAATGCAAGTACATTTCAAGTTGTAGTTCAGACTTTTTCGGTTGAGTTTTATACAAGTTGCTTCGAATTATTTAAGACCGTATTTCTCAACCAGAGCCCCAGGAGAAGACTGGTGAGCTGTAGAGACTGCCCAGGCTACTGCTTTAAATCATCTCTCCATTAGCCAACAAAATAAATAATTCATCTTTGACATACAGAAGTAGCAGAATTTGACTTTCATTTTTATTTCTTCTGCAGGAAAGATAGTTGAAACTAGAGTGAGAAAAGCCTTTTTATTTGATGTAGTGAGTAAACCTCATACAAATATCCGTATTCAATATGCTTTCTAGAGCAAGAATAGTGCAGCACTGTGCATAATGAGTTATGTAAGTGGGACCACAGCAGTCCTCCTGAGGACACTAACCAATTATTAACGTAAGTGTTTAATGAAATTGCATCAGTTGCCTCTATGAGAAGTTTATTGACTCCTGGCTCACTTGGGTAGGTGGGGAGATCTTAAGGTACAGACTTTGCCTAGGTGACTGTTAAATTAAGTCTTAACATTTGTTTCCTTTGAGTGTTTTTGGTAGGTAATTTTAAAAGTTGGGAGAGCTATGGAAAGGCATCACTGTGTATAGAAAGCCTAAAGCAAAATCTTCAAGTTATGGTGAAATGTAGTAACTTGAGCCCTCTGTCATTTAATTTTAAAGAAAACTGGAGGTTTGCTGCTTTTGGTATTAAGGGTGATGTTGATTTATAGAGATTTGTTGTATATCATTCTTTCTGATAAATAATAATGTATAATTTATTTATTTTAACAGTGCTGTAGTTTTTTTTCCTACCAAAGCACTCCCAGTGGCAGGAATCAGGAGATGGCTACCTTTAAAAGTCTAGGGATGGGGGCCAGCAGGTGACATGGTGGTTAAGGGTGCTAGACCTCCCTCATGAGCAACCACGGTTCAAGTCCCAGACCTGGTGGCGTGCTTTCTTACTACCCCCTCACACACTCTATCCTTCTCTTGTCAAATTAAAAATAAATTTAAAAAACTTTGAACAAGATATTAAAAAAAAAAAAATAAAGGCCTAGGGATGCCGCCCAAAGTGTGCCTGCTATAAGTTGAAAAGTTCTTGAAACCAATAGGGCTTTAGTTTTAACTGTTGGTATGAATTTTGCTATCTTGTGTGTATATAACAGTGTTTTAAAGTACTGTCAACTAGAATTAACATCCCTAGGAAGCAGTGGTATGTTCATCCTGTGGAGTTTGGTATCTCTGTAGCGTGGCTAAGGGATATAATCAATTTTGGGGGGTAGAGGTTTCTGCCTTAGAGAGCATGTGCACTTGTGAGTGGGAGGGCAGAGACAGTGAGAGAAACATGAGAAATTCCCCCCGGGGGTGTGGCCATGCTACAGTCCTTTCTCCTTTTGGGATATTGGGCACGTACACATATGTGCCCAGCATGATTTTCAAGCCACGGGTCCAGAACTCCATCTGTGGTTGGCCATGTGGGAGTCCAGCAATGTAACTGTTATGCCATCTGCTGGCCCCTGGATTTAATCTTTTTTTTTTTTTTTTTTTTTGGGGGGGGGGGGGTTTTGCTATAGGATGTTTTGGCTCAACCGAAAGACAGAGAGAGACAGAAAGCGAGAAATCATCCCCCAGGGGGGATAGCCATGCTGCAATCTCTTGTCCTCCATTCTCCTCTCTGGATCTTGGGCATACACGCATACACGCCTGGCGTGAGTTTAAGCCACCGGGTCCAGGACTTGAACCGCAGTTGGCTCTATGGGAGTCCAGCAACATAGCCATTATGCCACCTGCTGGTCCCAGTACTTTATTATTATTTTTTTGTTATTTTTTGAAGGAATTATTTAACTTTCATTTATTATTGTTATTATTTTCCAGTTTAATCAGAAAGAGAGGGAGAGTGAGAAAGCAAGACACCAGGTCCAGGACTTGAACCACGGTCAGCCAACACCATGGTGATTTGCCTCCCGTTTGAGGTTATATATCTTCTAGTATACTACAAAAGTGTTGTTTTTCTCTCAGAATATTACTTCTGGAGACACATGTCTACGTACCCTTTATGAGTGATTTTAACTTCGGTTACAGCATTTGGTTTCTTCACTCTGTTTTCCTTTTTGCAGCTAATAAGCAATCTTCAGAGAAGTAACCTAGTGTTTTCTCTTTTTCTTTAATGAAAAACTTAGTAATATCATACCTTGTATTTGTACAGTACTTTCTAGTTGTCCATGTACTTTCTAATTTGCCACTCGTTTTTGTTTCACGATCTTGTTTTGATCACATCACAGTAGTTTCCATTTTACAGTTCTGTAAACTAAGACTCCAAGTAGCTGCTAGGTGGTAGCATGGAATTCAAACCCTGGTATTTAGTGTTCTTTTCATTAGGTACAGTTGCCTTTTACGTTACTAGCCAGACTGTGCATTTAGTCAGAGCATTATCTCCCTGCAATCCCTTTTCCTCCATTCTTCATTCTGTCAGGATTTTGGACACACATGCATACATGCCTAGTGTGTTTTTCTATTGCTGAGCAAGATTTGTTTTTTTTTGGGGGGGGAAGGGGAGGGCAGGATTTGAGCTATAGTCAACCATGTGGGTGGGACCTGGCCTCCATGCACAGAACTTAATCACATTGCTGTGAGACTGACTGGTCTTCTAACAGATTTTTCAGATCAAAAGATAATGGGGGGCTGGGAACCAGCAGTTAGTGTAATGGCTATGTCACTGGACGCCCACATAGTCGACTGCGGTTCGCATCCCAGACCCGGTGGCTTAAAACGCACGCCGGGCGCATGTGTGTGCGTGCCCAAGATCCCGAGAGGAGAATGGAGGAGAAGGGATTGCGGTGTGACCATCTCCCCTCGGGGGTGATTTCTCGCTTTCTGTCTCTATGTCTCTCTCTGTCTGTCTGTCGAGCGCATGCCCCCTACAGTGAAAATCTCTCAAAAAAAAAAAAATCTCTCTCTAAAAATAAAGTTAATAGATTTGTATATAATGAAATTTGAATACAATAGGTGATAAAGATTAGTAAGGCAGATTTTCTGATGCTGTTTAATTCTTTTTCTAGATATAGTACAAGCCTTTAGGATTTGAATAATCAGAACTTTCTAAGGTAAACTTTTGCATTGTCACTAGGATGTAGTGTTGGTTAATATAGTCCTTTGAACTGGTGATTGGTAGAAGCTTCAACCCTTTTTTCTGTTATGTCTCCCCCTCACTCTCAGTTAAAGCTGGAGGGGACTTGGGTGTTGATTGAGCCTTGGTTAGATCGTAAATTCATCCACTCACTCACTGATTCAGTAAATAGTTAGCGGAGACTACTAATCAGGAACCGTGCTAGCCATTGAGGTTAAAGTGATGAAGTCAAATGTAATTGTTGTCATGGAGCACAGTCCAGAAGTGATAAACTATTTTATTCTTTGTGGTATTCATTTATCTATTTAAATTGAGTGTATACGTGTCCGTGTGTGTCCGTGTGTGTGTGTGTGTGTGTGTGTGTGTTTGTGTGTTTGTGAGTTACTAATATATAGATATATCAATATATGAAAATCATATTTATAGCGGTTGAAATTTTCTGGCAAGGAAGAAAATTGTCAGGGCTCTTGTTTAATACGTTAAGTAAGTATAGGCTGCTTGAGATTATGAAGTATTCAGCTAAGCATGATCACAAAATTGACTGATACTTTTCTTTTAAATTGAGTCCCTTTTTGGGACTAGCAGATGGCGTAAATCAAGTCCCAGGCCCAGTGGTTTAAACTCATGCCAGGCGTGTGTGCATGCTGGGATCCCAAAAGGAGAATGGAGGAGAAGGGATTGCAGTGTGGCCAACCCCCCTGGGGGGTGATCTCTTGCTTTCTGTCTCTCAGTCTTTCTGGCGAGCACAAGCACCCCATAGTGAAAACCTCTCCAAAAAGATGAATAAGTAAAAAATAAAAATAAATTGAGTCCCTTTTGTTTATTTTTTTATTTAGGTTTTTGCCATAGGGCAAGTGCGCTAACCAGAGACAGTGAGAGGGAAAGTGAGAAATCACCCCTCAGGGGAGATGGTCATGCCGCAATCTCTTCTCCATTTAAAAAAAAAAATTATTTAACTTTATTATTATTTTTAAAAATTTGACCAGAGAAATAGAGAGAGATAGAAAGCAACCTGCCAGGTTTTGAACCATGGTCAGCCATGTGGGAGTCCAGCGTCCTTAACCACCATGCCACTTGCCTCCATTCTCCTTTTGGGATTTTGGGCATGTATGTACACACACATGGTGTGATTTTCAAGCCACCAGGTCTGCGATTTGAAACATGGTCAGCCATATGAGAGTCCAGTGCCTTAACCACACCATTAGCTGCTAACGGATGTTTGTTCTTTTTCTTTTTTTCGAGAGGTTTTTGCTATAGGGTGCGTGCGCTCGCCAGACAGAGATACAGAGATAGAAAGCGAGAAATCACCCCCCAGGGGGGATGGCCACACCGCAATCCCTTCTCCTCCATTCTCCTCTCGGGATCTTGGGCATGCACGCATACACGCCCAGCGTGAGTTTAAGCCACCAGGTCCGGGACTCGAACCGCAGTCGACTGTGTGGGAATCCAGTGACATAGCCATTATGCTAACTGCTGGTCCCTGGATGTCTGTTCTTAAAGCCTGACTTAAGTACATTACGTTCAGTTCACAGACTGCCATTTGCATCCTATGGGGTTTTGTGAATAATTTTAATAGGTAGTACTGCCTTGGAAGCTACATGTTAACATGGCTCATTTTATTTACATACCTTATCTCCCACCCCTCAAAAAATGTAATGTTGTATATTCTATCATGTATCTATCTACATATATATACATACATATATATATATATATATAAATTTTGCTGTTGTTATTTTAATTTTCTCTGGGGCATGTGCGTTTACCAGAGAAAGCAAATCACCAGGTCTGGGACTTGAACTGCAATCAGCCACATGGGAGTCCAGGCGCCTCAACTGCCACGCCACATGCTGGCCCCAGTGTGTGTGTATAATGTGTGTGTGTGTGTGTTTTAGAGAGATTTTTGCTATAGGGTGTGTGCTAACCAGAGAGATAGACAGACAGACAGACAGAAAGTAAGAAATCACTCCTCCGGGAGGATAGCTATGCCACAATCCCTTCTCCTCCATTCTTCTCTCAGGATCTTGGGCATGCATGCACACGCCTAGCGTGACTTTTAAGCCACCAGGTCCAGGACTCGCATCATGGTTGAACATGTAGCAGTCCAGCAACATAACCGTTACGCCATCTGCTGGTCCCTGTATATGTATTTTTAACTTTGTACTTTGAAGTGGAGATTCACAGGAGTTGCAGAAATAGTAGAACTCCATGTAACCTTCACTCAGTTTTCACAGTGATAACAAATAAGTATGATTTATGAAAATGGAAAATTCACATTAATACATTACTGTTAACTAGCCTACAGCCTATATAGACTTCACCGTTTCTTTTTAGTTTTTACTGTAGGGCATGTATGCTGACTAGGGAGAAGGTGAGAAATCATCCCTTTGGGGGATTGCCACACACCTTCCCATCTCCTCCATTCTCAGCTGGGGATCTTGGGCACACATGCACACATGCCTGGTGTTTTTTTTAGCTGTGAGATCTGGGACTTGAACTGAACATTTGGCTTTGTGGGATCCAGCCACCTTAATGACCATACCACCTGGCTGGCCCTGATTTCACCTTTTTGCATTTATTTGTATTTGCATGTATATATAGTGCTGAACAATATGTATACTTTCCGTAACTACTACCTCAGTCAGTATACAGAACTGTTCCATAATCACACAAGAGCTCTACTGCTACCTCTTTGTATTCACAGTGCTTCCCCAAGTATTAGTTTGTCATTTTGAGAATGTTATCTATGAATGAAAGTATGCACTATTGGGCCAGCTAATGGCATGGTGACTATAGTGGCTGGATTCCACATGGCTGACTGTGTGGTGTGAGACCCAGGCCCTGAGGCTTGAAAAACATGCTGGGTGTGAATGCATGCCTGCCTAAAACCCTGAGAGATGGATTGAGAAGGGATTGTGGTGGTGCCATCCCTCCTGGGGGAATGCTTTTCTGTCTCTCTCACTCAAGTGAGTGCATGTACCTCATAGAAAATTAGAAAAATGAAATTATGCAGGGTGTAACCTTTTAATATATATGTTTTAAACAGTTGTTTTAATTCAAAAAGTAAAATAGCATTTTCAGAAAGTTTAGAAAATAAAAATTCTTTTTTTAGAGACCAAATTTTGCTATAGGGTATGTACACTCATTGAAGAGAGAAAGGGAGACATACATACAGACAGACAGACAGAAAGCAAGAAATTAACCCCAGGAGGGATGGCCATGCTGCAGTCTCTTCTTCATTCTCTTTTTTGGGATATATATATATATTTGAGAGGTTTTTCACTATAGGGCGCGTGCGCTCGCCAGAAAGACAGAGAGAGACAGACAGAAAGCGAGAAATCACCCCCCCCCCCAGGGGGGATGGTCATGCTGCAATCCCTCCTCCTCCATTCTCCTCTTGGGATCTTGGGCACGCACGCACACATGCCCAGCATGAGTTTTAAGCCACCGGGTCCGGGACGCGAACCGAGGTCAACTATGTGGGAGTCCAGCAACATAGCCATTACGCTAACTGCTGGTTTCCTCTTTTTTGGGATTTTGAGCACACACCTACATGCCTGGCATGAGTTTCAAGTTGCTAGGTCCAGGTCTCGAACTGTGATCGACTGCATGGGAATCCAGCAATGTAACCATTATACCATCTGCTAGTCCCAGGAAAAAATTCTTAATTCCACCACTTTAATTTAAGCATTATCATTTCAGAATTTTGAACTCAAACTGTGGTCAGCCATGTGGGAGTGTTCAGCACCTTAACCACCATGCCACCTGCTGGTCCCATCATTTCAGAATTTTTTAGAACCTTTTTCATGTGCACATTTCATAGCATATTTTTAGAATATGCTAAATTTCAAATGCATCTTTTTAAAAATTTAACATTTTAGAGACCAGCAGATGGCATAATGGTTACATTGCTGGACTCCCATGTAATTGACTGCAGTTTGAGTCCCAGACCTGGTAGCTTAAAACTCACACTGGGCGTGTGTGCGTGCAATGCCCAAAATCCCAAAAGAAGAATGGAGAGAAGGGATTGGGGTGGTCACTACCCCTGGGGGGTGATTTCTCGTTTTGTTTCTGTATCTCTTTGTCTTTCTGGTGCTCTATGGCAGAAATCTCTCCAAAAGAAATGATCGCATTTTCTGTGTCAGTGTCATACTAATTTTGTTATTAGAAGAAGTGTTGCAGAAGACATTCTTGAGTATATAGATTTTTTTCATTTATTTCCTTAGGGCAGATTCTGAGGTATATAATTTTTTAGCTAAAGGATATGAGGTTTTAAGTTTTGAAACATGTGGTTAGATTGTCTCTCAAAAGGTTGTTATTACTAGCACAGGTTCACTGTATCCTTGTTAGATTGGATATTAGTGTTACACCCCCTACTCTGAGGTGAAAAAGGTAACTTCATTGTTCTTATTTTAGAATGCATTTCTTTATGTAACAGTTTTTTCTTGAAGAGTAAAATTGATTGTGATGTCATAATGGCATGAACTTTAAACAATGTGCTATTTCTTTTAAGTAATTTGGAAAAGCATTTAATATCTGCCAGTCTTCTGTTTCTGAACTACAAGTTGAATAACCAGATCCTTCTCTTTAACTTAGATTTGTTACCTGCAACATGATTGCCAGTTTCTGCTTTGCTTCTCTTTTGTCTTTGCAATTATTTCCAAGTTACTCTCCTTAATCTGATTGATCCTTGACTTTTTCCCCTGTTTGTAGAGCTGCTGTACCCTCCACTGGTATCACACCAACACCTACTTCCTTTTTCTTAGGTACCTGTTAGCTTTAAGTGCCCTGTCATGCTGACATATTACTGTTTGGACTGACCCCACAGCTTGTAGCCTGGTAATTAAGGGAGCCAGATCCTACATGGCTGACTATGATTTGAATCCTGACCCTGACAGCTTGAAAAACACGCTGGGTATGTGTACATGTGTGTCCCAAATCCTGACAGGATGGAAAAGAGATTGCTGCATGACCACGCCGCATTGAGGAGTGCTTTCACCCCTTCTCTATGACTGTCTCTGGCAAGCATACATGCCCTCTAGTAATAAAAAAAAGAAATAACTGTATAGTTCAGTTTATAGTTAAGTATAACCCTAGGAGACTGCAAAGTCTTGGAACACTCAGTGGTATTGAACGTCACAGTTTTGATGGCCACCATGATATATGGTTAATAAGGTATGATGTAGGATATGTACAAATGTAAATAAATACAAAAATAACAGAATAACAAAGACATCATGTATCTTTAACTATTTAAAATTTTTGTTTATTATTATTACTTTTAAAAAAATTGGCTATAGGGCATGTGCACTCACCAGAAAGAGAGAATGAGAGAGAGAGAGAAAGTGAGAAGCAAGCAGCCAGGTCTGGGACTCTTAACTGTGATCGGCCATGTGGGAGTCCGGTACCTGAACCACCACTCCACCTGTTGGCCCCTCCTTTTTCTTTTTTATATGTTTTGTGAAACAGCAGTACTATAATCTTAGAGCAGGTAGCTTTACTAGAGTTGTAACTAAAGAAACAAAACACTTAAATAAAACAGGAGTTCTTAATGAAATATTTACCAAGTGCCAGGCAGTATGGTTAAGTACATTGTTTTATTTAATTTTCTCAATACTACTATGAACTTTGGGAACCAGCAGTTAGCGTAATGGCTATGTCGCTGGACTCCCACGTAGTCGACCGTGGTTCGTGTCCCGGACCCGGTGGCTTAAAACTCACGCCGGGTGTGTGTGCGTGCGTGCCCAAGATCCTGAGAGGAGAATGGAGAAGAAGGGATTGCGGCGTGACCATCCCCCCTGGGGGGTGATTTCTCGCTTTCTGTCTCTATGTCTCTCTCTGTCTGTCTGGCGAGCGCACGCGCCCTACAGTGAAAAATCTCTCCAAAAAAAAAAAATACTACTATGAACTTTGAGTTAGCTATGTACAAAGATCTCATATGTGATAACATTAAATAAATACCTGAAAAAGTTGGTTAGCAGAGAATCATTAATAAATGATACATATTTTTAATTTGAGCACAATATTCTTTCATCATTTTTTCTTCTATTGATTCAAAGTTTTTCTTGTAGATAGGTTCTCTAATAAGTTCTAGATTTAACTCACATCTGTGAGGCATTATCAATTAGGTATCTTTTTTGAGAGGTTTTTGCTATAGGGCGCGTGCACTCGCCAGAGATAGAGACAGAGAGACAGAAAGCGAGAAATCACCCCCCAGGGGGGAGATGGCCACGCTGCAATCCCTTCTCCTCCATTCTCCTCTCAGGATCATGGGCACGCACGCACATATGCTCGACGTGAGTTTAAGTCACTGGGTCTAGGACATGGGAGTCCAGCGACATAGCCATTATGCTAACTGCTGGTCCCTCTCTTTTTTTTTTTTTTTTAAGTTTTTGCCATAGGGTGCATATGGTTGCTAGAGAGAGAGAGAGAGACAGACAGACAGACAGATGGACGGTGAGAAGGAAAGTGAGGAATCATCCCCCAGAGGGGATGGCCACATTGCAGTCCCTTCATTCTCTTCCCAGGATCTTGGGCACACAAGCACACATGCGCGGTGTGAATTTCAAGTCATCGGTTCTGGGATTTGAATGGCGGTCAGCCATGTGGGAGTCCAGTGATGTAACCACTATACTATCTGCTGACTTCTCTCTTAGGGATCTTAAATAGTATTTATTTCTTCTAGAAGAAAGAGAATTTATAGGTACTTTCAATCTAAAATTCTTCTGTATTTTATGCCTTTCCCTCTATTCTTTTAAAGCTGTTTTATATATACCTTATTTTATAATAGCTTTTAAAAGCTAATTAGCTTTTGAATCTTTATGAATCTTTTAACATAACTTTCACAGAAACAACCCCTTTCCACTCATAATTCTTCATTTTACATGATCTTGAATTATGTATGATTACAATAACAAGTATAGTTGACATAAACTGGTTTGGGGACAAACAGCTGGCTCTTGTTAAAGATTCAGCTTATTTGGTGAGCTGAAGGGTGGGAACATACTATGGAGTGGTCTACTTAGAACATTCTATTAGATGCAGAGGCCTGCCAGCCTGTGGTAGGCATCAGGGGGATTAAAGAACTTTATTTCTGTAAGTTGATAAAGCAGAGGCCTGTTAAAAGAGTTTGTGCTGGGCCATGGGTGGTGTGGTGATTAAGAGAGCTTGATCCTCTATGGCCTGGTAGCTTGAGGAACACAGTGGGCATAGGTGCTTGCTTGCCCACAGTCCTGAAGGGAGGGAGGAATGGAAGAGAAGGGATTGTGGTGTGACCATTCCCCTGTGATGGGTGCCTTCTCATTTTCCCTCTCTGGGTAGCACACATACCCTCTGGTAAATTTTAAGAAAAAAGTTTTTACTGAATTATTATCTTATTTCTATTTTGTGGATGAGAAAGCAAAGACCTCAGAGAGTTAAGTACCCTTTTCAAGATCAGGCAGGTAATAAGTGGCCCTGTGTGAGCATTTTGTGCCGGGATCTGTGTAGTAAGGTTCAAGTACAGACTGTTGCCCTGCTGTGCATGTGCTGGATGCCCTCAGTGCCTCATTTCGGGGTACTGTTTCTACAGTCGTCGCAACTTGTGAGTCCTAGTTTTATTTTGCTTCTTTGTTTAGTTCTGTATGAGCTCTGTGATAAGACCTCGTCAAAAATACCTGTTTCTTGGGACCTGCAGTTAGCATAATGGCTATGTTGCTGGACTCCCATGTAGTTGACCGAGTTTCGAGTCCTGGACCCGGTGACTTAAACTCATGCTGGGCACGTGCGCATGTGTGCCCAAGATCCCAAGAGGAGAGTGGAGGAGAAGAGATTGTGGCGTGGCCATCACCCCGGGGGAGGGGGCGTGATTTCTCGCTCTCTGTCTCTCTCTGTCTTTCTGGTGAGTGCACGCGCCCTATAGCAAAAAAGTCTCAAAAAAAAAAAAGTTTGTGTTTTTTTTTCCCCCAATTTGTGACTTAATGCCCAAGCCTTTGTCTTCCTCTCTTTTCCTTGTTATTAACTGCCTTTTGAATTCAAATGATATTGGCACTTACTAGTTTAGCAAAATATCTCTGGAGTATATAGCTATCTGAGATCTAGACCTGAAATTCCAACCAGTAAGTTTTTCTTTCTTAGTAAAGCATGGTTTGTAGGGCACTGGCCAAACTATGTTGTATGAGGTTTTATTTCTGTAATCAAGGTTGCTTGGGATAAGATAAATTCTTCATCTTTTGTATTTTGTTTTGATTGATGAAAGTTTACAAGAGCTGGACTTCTCAAAATGAAATTTGTCTTGGGTCAGCCAGGTTGCATGGTGGTTAAGGCAGTTGGAACCCACACTGCCAGTTATGCACTTCTGGACTGGTGACCTGAAAAACATGCTGGACACATGTGCGTGTGCCCAAATCCTGAAGAGAGTGGGAGAGAAGGGACTGCAGCATGGTCATGAGCTTGTGTGCCCAAAAGCAAAACTAGGAAAAAAAAGATGAAATAAGTCCTCTCTCCTTGGTCATTGGTAACTTCTATAGTAGTTTAGATTTTCAGTCTTAATTAACATTGACTAAAAATGAGGGAGTAGAGCTACTCATGCATTAGAGAATCTGAGATACTAGTCTAAATTATTTATTATTATCATTATTTTAAATCTTTTTTTGTTTTTAGAAAGATTTTTGCTGTAGGGTGAGTGCTTACTGGAGAGACAGACAGCAAGCAAGGAACCACTCTCTAGGCATGCCACAATCCCTTCTCTGTTCTTTGAGGATTTGGGGCACACAGGCACCTCACTTGGTGTTAGTTTGAAGCTGCTGGGTCTGGGGCTCAAACCAAGGTCAGTCATGTGGCAGTCCAGTGACTTAACCATTATGCCATCTGCTGGTCCCATATTGTGTTTATTTTATAAGTTTTTCCTGGCACGTGTAGTTGCCAGAGATAGAGAAAAGAGAGTAATAGTTCTTTCTCCTTTCTCCATTGTGGGCATATGTGCATACATGCCTGCCAAGATTTTCAAGTTGCTGGGTCTGTGACTAGAACCACAGTTGGCCATGTGGGATCCATCCACTTTAAATCTCCACTCCACCTTCTGACCCTGATCTAAATTCTTTTCTTTTTTTAAAGAGTTATTTACTTATTATCTTTATTTTAAAATTTTGACTAGAGAGAGACAGAGAGAGCAAGCAAGGCACCAGGTCCAGGACTTGATGGGACTCTAGCACCTTTAACCACAACACCACCTGCCAGCCCTGTGATCTAAATTCTTTAAGAATTTCAAAAATTATTCATTTTTCACACATGGTTAATATGTACATGTGAATCTAAAATATAAAGATGCAAGAAGATTTATGGTAAGAAGCAAGTCTTGGGCTGGTGGTTAAGGCAGCTGGATCCCACATGACCAAACAGTCCAGGATCCTGGGCACGTGTGCACGTGTGTTCAAAATCCTAAAAGGAGGGAAGAACAGAGAAGATGGGATTATAGTATGACCATATCCCAAAGGGATGCTTTTTCACTTTCTCTCTTACCGTCTCTCTTGTTGAAGGCATGTGCCCTCTGACAAAATTAAAAAAAAAAAAAAATAGTAAGGCAAGTCTCATTTTCTTTATCCCTATCTATTAAGTCCCCTTCCTGGAGGGAAACTAGCTGTTCATAGCTAGTTTTCTCCCTAACATTCCTACATTTATAAACATATACATCCTTTTTAATGACCGAATAGTGTCATTATATGGAACATACTATAAATTCCCATTTTGGGCACTAAACTTATTTTTTCCTATTGTTTGGTTTTAAAATAATGCTGCAATGAGTATTGTATACATGTGTCACACCGGCATGATATATCAATATTTACATTTTAGAGGTGGAATTTCTGTGCTAATGGATTTGTATTAAAATTTTAATGGATGCTACCATTGTTCTTGGCATATTCATTTCTAAAATTAACATTAGTTTTAAAAGGTACTCTGCAAAAAAGTGATCACTGGTTATATGCTGTTTATAGATTTTTTTCTTTTATTAATTATGTGATTGCTTACCGATGTCATTGATTACCGATGTTGTATAAACAATTGGCATCCATTTATATTGCTAAAAATGTATTATTTTAATTACTGTTGTTACCATAATTTTACTCTCTTATATGGATAGCCTCTATCTGTGAATGACTATATTTAAAGAGGAACTTAGCAAGGAGCTGGGGGTAAGGGAAATGGAGAATTTAGAACAACAACAAAATGTTAAGTAATCATTCTTTAAAAAAAAAAAAATGAGAAGGGGCCAGCAGGTGGTGTGGTGGTTGGGGACACTGGACTCCCACATGGCCAACCGCAGTTTGAGTTCCAGACCTGGTGGCTTGCTTTCTTACATTCCCTCTCTTTCTCACTTTGCCCCTCTCCGGTCAAATTAAAATAAATAAATAAATAGTTATATAAATAATTCTTTGAAAACAACAACAACAACAACAAAAGGAACTTAGAATTAAAATCTGTTTTTCAAGAAAGTAATGTAAGAATGTTCTTTAGTTTACCAGGTCAGGTTATAAAAGAGTAAAGCCATTATATTCTAACTACTCTTTCTAACACTAGTGAACACAATCCTATTAACTGAGAACTGTGTCTACCCGAAATCTAGGACCATGGTTGTTACTTTAATTTCCTGGGTTTGAGGAGAGGGGACTAGATAGGGTGATGCCAGAGAAGCAGGATACTTAGAAGGGGATGGGGGAGTGGTGGGAATGAATGAATTAGGGGTAAAAAAATGAGAGGTGGTGATAGAATGTAAGATGTGCAGATGTAAGATGTGCAGTGCTGGGAGCGGGTAAGGGAGGGAGCAGGAAAGTGAGGAAAAGATGTTAGTTCCATCAGGGGACCCTGTTTGATACAGGTCAGTTGAGATTAATTAGGTTTTTAAGAAGGTGATGGAGAGGTTTGAAAAATGGAAATAACTAATTGTCGGGAAGATTTAGAGTCTGAGAAAAGGAAAGTGGAATGGAAAAGACGGTTTCTAGGGCTAAAAGTCATTTGTATGTTGAGCATTTATAGTTTATTCTCACTGTATATTAAAAAAAAACCTTCCATGTATCTTTTTTTAGATGCAAGTGGGTGGTCATTGTTGAGGACATTTGAAGGGTTGTTTTGAGGAAGAGACAGTAATAACATCTTGGCTCCATATGGAGTTTTTAAGGATACTTCAACTGTTCTTTTTTTCTTTTTTTTTAATAGAGGTTTTTGCTATAGGATGCGTGCGCTCACCAGACAGACAGAAAGTGCGGCCACGCCGCAATCCCTTCTCCTCCATTGTCCTCTCAGGATCTTGGGCACACACCCACATATGCCCGGCGTGAGTTTTAAGCCACCGGGTCCAGGACGTGAACCGCGCTAGACTCCATGGGAGTCCAGCAACATAGCCATTACTCTAACTGTTGGTCCCAACTGTTCTTCCCTGAAGTAAAAACTTTGACAAAAGCTCTGACTTCAACAGAGTGTTCTGTCTGTTGTATATCCCAGTAGTTTAAAGGTGTCTAGTACTGGTCTCCCTTGAAGTGGTAGCAATAATTCTTTTCTGTTTTGTTTCATGGTGGAGCAAAACAGTTGACTGTACAGCTGTTGTTCTTCAAATGTGTCTGAATTTCTCAGTCTATTTATGAGCATCAACAAACACTTTGTGCATACTTCTGCCATGGGTTGAATGCATCTATTTTCCTTTAATTTAGCTTAAAACTAGTAATGGAATTCCTGAGGTTTTGAGAGGAATAGTGTTGGCAAACATAGTTTTGAGACTAAAGGCAAATTAAGATACCCAGCAGAACAGAGGGAGACTATTACTTCAGAAAGGGGTTTAAAACTCTGCTGACATTTGCAAAACCAGTGTCTTATATTTATATAAGCATTAGATAGGAACTGCTATTTTTCTAAAATTGTTGGTTTAAAAATAATTGTTACATTTGTACATTTTAAAAGTTGCTTCTAACATGCTTTAGGTATGCTTGAGCTCAGCCTTTTCAGCAAAGTATTCAGACAGTTGAACATCAGCTCTTTCAGTCTTACCCTGTCTCAGACCATACAAGTAATTAAGATGGATTTTGGATGTTAAAAATTTGATAAGCTTCTGTTAAAATCAAATGGGGTTTTAAAAACTGAATAAAATGACCTTTGAATCTGTTATAATATTCTGCCATCATTTGAATTAAGACATTTAAGTATTGTTAAAATATTAAAATGACAAGGGGGCAGGAAGGTGACATGGTGGTTGGGTGCTGGACTCCCTCATGGCCAACTGTTGTTCTAGTCCTGGTCCTGATGGCTTCTTCTCTTGCTTTCTGACTCACTCTCTCTATGTCTCTCTGTGGTCAAATTAAAAAAAAATAAGTAATAATTAATAAAATTAAATAAATCATCCATTTAAAAAATGACAAATGAGGGGGCCAGCAGGCAACATGGTGGTTAAGACATTGGATTCCCACATCGCTGACTGCAGTTTGAGTTCTGGACAAGGTGGTTTGAAAATCACAACAAATAAATAAACGTTTTTTTTTTCTTAATGACAAATGATAGCACTAGTCATTTTGGTATTTGTTCTTTATGTATACTCTTTTATTATCTTAGAAGATAGATGGCTAATAAAAAATGGCATCTTTAAGTCCTAAGTAAATAACTTCTAAATATTGGCAGAGCTTAGAACCTTTTTTTTTTTTTTTTTTTTTTTTTAAGGTTTTTGCTATATATAGGGCACTTATGCTTGCTGGAGAGAGAGACAGAGAGAGGGAAAATGAGAAATCATCCCCCAGGGAAGATAGCCATACTGAGTCCCTTCTCCTTTGTTAAGGCCAGCTCCTTAACCACTAAGCCATCTACTGGTCATAGAGCTTAGAACCATTAAGTATGTTACAGAACAAAGAAACAGATTGCTTCCTATTTATGAAAACTTAAGCAAAAACTATACCTTGAATGTACTCAACTGAATTTATTTTGGGCTTGGTGAGCCTTGCTCTTACCTGCTGATACTGATTTTACACTATTAGAAATTGCATTGGGGGACGGCAGGTGGCATGGTGTTTAAGGACACTGGACACCCACGTGACCGACGGTGATTCAAGTCCTGGACCTGGTGGCTTGCATTCTCACTTTCCCTCTCTTTCACTCTGTCCCTCTCTGATCAAATTAAAATAAATATTATATATATACATATATACATTTTATATATATATACATATTTAAAGAAATTGCATTGGGACCAGGAGGTAGTGTGGTGGTACTGGACTCCCACATGGCCAACCATGGTTTGAGTCCTAGACCTGGTGGTTTGTTTTCTTACTTTCTCTCTGGCAAACTCACATGCCCTGTAACAAATTTTAAATAACAATAAATAAAAGTAAATAATTCTTTTTTAAAAAAAGAGTTACTTTATTTAACTTTATTTGTCTTTTTTTTTTTAATGTTTGTTTTTGGGAGAGGTTTTTGCCCTTGGTGCGTGCACTTGCCAGAAAGAGAGAGAGAGAGACAGAGAGAAAGAAAGAAAGAAAACACTAGATGGG
>NW_006159643.1:204671-209651 GCF_000334495.1 Tupaia belangeri chinensis
CGGGCCTCAAAAATAAAAAATTTTTTTTTTTTTTTTTTTTTTTTTGGAGAGGTTTTTGCTATAGGGCCGTGCGCTTGCCAGAAAGAAAGAGAGACACAGAGAGATAGAAAACGAGAAATCATCCCCGGGGTAATGGCCACACCGCAATCCCTTCTCCTCTTGGACACGTATGTGCACACGCCCGGCTTGAGTTTAAGCCACTGAGTCCGGGACTCGAACCGCAGTCGACTGCGTGGGAGTCCAGCGACATAGCCATTATGCTAACTGCTGGTCCCTTAAATAATTATTTTAAAAGGAAGAAATTGCATTAATTACTTTCTCATGTACCTACTTCAGTATAATGAGTAGGTCGTAGTTGTTTGGATACATCTATTAATATCTTCTTTTGGAGATTTTTTTTGTTGTTGTTATGGTCACTTGCCAGAGAGACAGAGACAGACAGAAAGCGAGAAATCACCCCCCGGGGGTGAGGAGATGGCCATGCCGCAATTCCTTCCCCTCTTGGGATTTTGGACACATATGCACACACAGGTGATGAGAGTTTTAAACCTCCAGGTCCAGGACTTTAACCGTGGTCCACTACAAAGGAGTCCAGGGGCTTAACCATTACACCATGTGCTGGTCCCACTATCTTTTGATTAACTAGACTATAGCTTGCATGACAAAAGGAACTCTAGATTGAATAGTTCTCTGGAATGGAGTATTTCAAAGATGGAGAATGAAATAAAAACCTAACTTTAAGGAGTATTAAGAAAACAATGCCTGGGGGTTAAGGGCTCTGAACTCCCACATGGCTGAGTGCAGTTCGAGTCCCAAACCTGGCGGCTTGTTTTCTCACTTTCTCTGTCTCACTCTTCACTCTCTGGTCAAATTAAAGTAAATAAATAAATAAATAAATGAATAGATAAAGTTAAATAAAATTAATTCTTAAAAAAAAATGACAACAGTACCTAGCAGAATTTTTTATTAATACCATGTCCGATTTAGAATCTATGTATTGGGTGGTTGGAAAAGCCATGACACATTTTTTTGCACAGAAAAATACCACGTGACTTTTCTGATGACCCAATAGTTTTAACTTATACTTTATTGAAGCATTACTATTTGAATTATAATAATATTAATATTTTTCTTCTAAGTTTTAGGGTTTTTTGTTTGTTTGTTTTGATAAATGATCAAAAAACTCAGTGTCCTAAAACGTGTTGTTATGAATTTGCACATAAGTATGTATTAAGAAATTCATAGGGGGACCACAGATGGCATAATGGTTATGTTGCTGGATTCCTACGTAATCAACTGCGGTTTGAGTCCTGGACCCGGCTGCTTAAAACTCACTCCAGGCACATGGTGTGTGTATGCCCTAGATCCTGAGAGGAGAATAGAAGAGAAGGGATTGTGACCAACCCCCTGGTAGGGGTGATTTCTTGTTTTCTGTCTCTCTGTCTCTCCGATGAGTGAAAGCACCCTACAGGAAAAATTTCTCTTTAAAAACAAAAAGGAAAGAAAGAAATTTATAACAGTAAAGAGGAGCATGGAGGCAAGCAGATGGTGTAGCAGTCATGTAGCTGGACTCCCACTCGGCTGACCATGGTTTGAGTCCTGGACCTGGTGGCTTGAAACTCATGCTGGGTGTGTGTACGTATGTGCCCAAGGTCCCAGGAGAATGGAGAAGGGATGGCAGAGTGACCATCCCTCTGGGGGATGATTTCTCACTTTCCCTCTCATTCTCTCTCTCTGTCTCGGAAGCACATGTGCCTTTAAGGCAAAAACCTCTATAAAAAATAAGTAAAAAGGAGCATGTAGGGACCAGCAGGTGGCATGGTAATTAAAGGTGCTGGACTGCCAGACTTCCACATTGTGTGACTGCAGTTGGTGGCTTCAAATATTGCATGCATGTGTTCCCGAAGTCTCAGGAAGAGAATGAAGAGAAGGGATAGCAGCGTGACCGTGACCATTACCTCTTGGGGATTTCTCTTTCTCTCTTACTTTCTCACTGGTGAGTCTTCATGCCCTATGGCAAAAACCTTAAACAACAACAAAAGGAGCACATAAAAGATCAAATATATCTACTTATAAATTTTTGCAGTTTTTAATTGGGACCAGCAGATGGCATGTGATTACGTTGTTGGACTCCTACTTGGCCAACCGTGGTTCTATGCCCAGACCCAGTGGCTTTAAAATCATGCTGGGCACGTGTATATGCATGCCCAAGGTCCTGGGAAGAGAATAGAGGAGAAGGGATTGCGACATGGCCATCTCACTTTCCCTCTCACTGTTTTCTGTTTCTCTCTCTTTCTAGTGAGTACACACACCCTAAGGCAAAAACCTGTACGGAAAAAAGTATTTAGCTACGGTGAAAACAGCGACCTAGTTTTGGTTTGGTAGAACTCTTGTAGGCCTCAAAGCAAACTGTTCAGTTTTCGTAATAATGTATAACTGTGTTCTGCTTTGTAGATGGCACCTTTGCTAATCTTCACATGGTAGAGGGGCAAGGCTGCTGCCTTCAACTTCTTTTATAAGTGCTCTAGTTCCATGAAGGCTTCACTGATTTAATCACCCCAAAGGCCCTACCTTTTAATACTATTATATTGAGTATTAGGTTCCACCATTACAAATTTTAGAGGGATGTCAACAGTCAGACTATGAAGTAACTATTATAAGTCCTCGGGACCAGCAGATGGCATAATAGCTATGTCACTGGACTGCCACATAGTAGGCTGAGGTTTCATTCTCAGACTTGGCAGCTTGAAACTCACGCTGGGCACATGTGCATGCATGCCCAAGATCCTGAGAGGAGAAGAGATTGCAGCATGGCCATCCCTCCTGGGGAATGATTTCTAGCTTCCTGTCTCTCTGCCTCTCCACAAATGCACATGCCCTATAGCAAAAATCTCTCTTGGGGAAATAAAAAGAGATGCATAGCCAAGGTGCTTATAGGTTTAAAAACTTTAGTAGGTGGACCAGCAGATTGCACAATGGTTATGTCAGTGGACTCCTACTTAGTCAACCGCAGTTTGAGTCCCAGATCCTGCTGCTTCAAACTCATGCTGGGCACATGTGTGTGTATATCCAAAATCCTGAGAGGGGAATGGAAAGAGAAGGGATTGCGTGACAATCATCCCCCTGGGTGGTGACTTCTCGCTTTACATCTTATGTCTCTCTGGCAAACACATGCGTGCTATAGCAACAATCTTTCTCTCAAAAGAAGAAAAACAAACTTTAGTGGGGTCACACACTGGTAAATGATGAAGCTACTATGTGAGCAGGCTGATTCTAGATACGTGAAAGTGCTAACTATTGGTAAGAGTAGGTCTAGATTATGGAACTTTCGGGAAATCTGGCAGATAACACACCATTTAGGATTGTAAGCAATAGAGAACTGTTGAAGGTTGTTGACTAGAAGAGTAACCTAGTAAAGGTAACTTTCCCAGAATATTATGTAGCAACTATGTGTATAATTTATTGGGCAGTGATCTTCAGAAAGGTCAGTTTAGAGGCCAGGTAGGAGGATTTAAAGAGAGTCTAACTAGGATGTTTCTCTAAGAATAAATAAACAAGTCTATATGGGCATGTTTTTTAGAATCTAATTTTTCCACATTATAAAAATGTAGAAAAACAGGGCTGGCCTAGTAGCATGGCAGTTAAGTGCTATGCAGAGGGAGCCAGAGTCTATATGGCTAACCACAGTTCAAATCCCAGCTTAAGTATACTGGACACATGTGCTGTGTGCCTGTGTTTCTGGTGGGCTGGAGAAATGCACTCTCTGGCAATAAAAAAGAAAAAAGTATACAAAGAACAGAAAAATATGAGAAAGATATACTTACTTTTTTCTTTAAAGAATTATTTAATTTTGTTATTAAAAATTTTAAGAATTATTTCTTATTTAACTATATTTATTTATTTAAATTTGACTAGAAAGAGACAGAGTGAGGGTGAGAGAGAGAGAGAGAAAGAGAAGGAAGCCACCAGGTCCAGGACTTAAACTACAGTCAGCTGTGTGGGAGTCTAGTGCCCTTAACCAGCACGCCACCTGCTGGCCCTAATTTTATTATTATCATTATTTTTAAAAAATTTAACCAGAGAGAGATGGAGAGATTGAGAGGAATAAAGTGAGAAAGCAAGCTGCCAGATCTAGGGCTTGAACTGTGGTTGGCCGTGTGGAAGTCCAGTGCCTTAATTACCATGCCACCTGTCAGCCCCAATACTTAACCTTTATCTTTACCATGTATGTAGAAATGACAGCTGTTAATATTCTACTGCATTCTTTTTTAGATTTGTCCCATTTTATGTCTTCTTTCTTCTTTCAGTTTTAGAGTTCACAAAGCTACATGTCTCTTCTGTAAAAGTGTGAATTTTTTGGGACCAGCAGTTAGTGTAATGGCTATGTCGCTGAACTCCCACGTAGCCAACCTCGGTTTGAATCCCGGACCCGGTGGCTTAAACTCACGCCGGGCGCATATGCATGTGCCCAAGATCCCGAGAGGAGAATGGAGAAGTGTGACCATCCCCCATAAGGGGTGATTTCTCAGTTTCTCTCCGTCTCTCTGGCAAGCGCACACGCCCTATAGCAAAAACCTCTCCAAAAAAAAAAAGTATGAATTATTTTTTCTTTTAGAATTATTCATTTAACTTTATTTCTTCTTCCTCTTCAGTTTGACTAAAGAGGAGAGAAAACAAGCCGCCAGGACTTGAGCCACAGTTGGCCATGTGGGAGTCCAGTACCTTCACCATGCTTCTTCCTGGCCACAAGTATGAAAAATTTAAAGGAACAGTTTTCTTCTTCTTCTTTTTTAAAAAGAATTATTTATTTAATTTTATTTATTCATTTATTTTTATTTGACACAGAGATGGAAAGTGAGAAGGCAAGCCTTCAGGTCTGGGACTTGAACTGTGGTTAGCCATGTGGGAGTGTCCAGCACCTTAACCACCACGCCACCTGCTGGCCCCTAAAGTAACAGCTTTCTGAAAACCTTTATTTTA
>NW_006159643.1:209664-241852 GCF_000334495.1 Tupaia belangeri chinensis
AATGTCACAGGTAATTGTGGAATAAATGAGTTGGAAAAGGTGGGAATTTAGTCATCCACTGAGTTACAGGTAATTCCTAGGTTTTGATATTGTATAAAGGGTTGTAAAGAAGAATTTGGCAAGCTTTTTGATGGTGAGTCTGGAGGTGGAGGGAGGATGGTGCAGGGGAGTGGGTGATCCAGAAGAGAATGGATTTTATTTGGAAGTATTGAGATTGATGCATACAGTATTTTAGGTTAACATCTGGAGCCTAGTTGAGAATTTGGATTCATCAAGGAAGCCAGAGAATGTGGAGATTGAATTAAGTTTAGAAATAGCCACAGTTCTAGTCAGAGTAGTGTTTCTGACACTTACTTTTTTTTTTTTTTTAAGAATTATTTATTTAATTTTCATTCGTTTATTCATTCATTTTAATTTGACCAGAGAAAGACAGAGGGAAAGTGAAAAAGTAAGCCACCAGATCTGGGACTCAAACCATGGTCAGCCTTGTGGTAGTGTCCAGCACCTTAACTACCATGCTACCTGCTGGTCCCCTGACACTTAACTTTTTAGAGGACTATTCCAAGATGCAGGTTTTTTTCTTAATACTGTTTTCTTTTTTTCTCTCTTCATTTTTTATTGCCTGAGGACACGTGCCCACCAGAAAGAGAGAGATGAAGAGAAAGGGACAACCCCCTGTGGGGTCTGGTCACCCTGCAGTCCTTTTCCTCCATTTCTCCATCTTGTCAGGACCATAGTCATACATGAACACATGCCCAGCATGGTTTTCAAACTACTAGGGCTAGGATTTAAACTGTAGTCAGCCATGTGGGATCTGGTTACCTCTGCAGTATACTTAACAGCTATGTTACAGGATTGACCCTCCTTAATACCTTTTTGAAAATTACTCTTTCTGGGGCCAGCAGGCAGTGTGGTGGTCTAGGTGCTAGACTTCCACATAGCTAACCAGTTCGAGTCCCAGATCTGGCAGCTTACTTTCTTATATTCCTTCTCTCTTTCTGTTTGGTGAGCATATGTGCTTGTAGTAAATTTAAAAATAAAAACAGTGATAAATAAATAATTCTTTAAAAAAATAACTCTTGGGACCAGCAGTTAGTGTAATGGCTATGTCGCTGGACTCCCATGTAGTCGACCGTGGTTTGAGTCCTGGACCCGGTGGCTTAAACTCACGCCAGGTGTGTGTGCATGCATGCCTGCCCAAGATCCCAAGAGGAGAATGGAGGAGAAGGGGTTGCGGCGTGGCTATCCCCCCCTGGGGGGTGATTTCTTGCTTTCCGTCTCTCTGTCTCTCTCTGTCTGTCTGGCGAGTGTACACGCCCTATAGCAAAAAAAACCTCTCCAAAAAACAAAAACAAAAACAAAACAAAAACATGTATCATAATTTCCAAGAAGCCCATAATGTACCAGTCTACCCTGAGAAATGCTGTAAGTAATATCTGTCAAGTATAGATATTAATGATTCTTAATATTAAGGAACTAAAATTTCCCTTTAAATTCCATCTTGAAATGCAAGCTTTTTTCATGTTTGCATCTAGGTTAGCACGCTGGCTTATCCAACGTTGCGAGGATGATCTGTGACTGTGATAAAGCCACATAGTAACTATGTCTTTGCTCCAGAAAATTCCCACAGACATCTATTTAGACATGATTTTAGACAATCAAAGGGATCCAGGGCCACCCACAGACCTTACGAAGCTGACCTCTTATAGGAAGTGTGAGGCTACCATAATTGTTGTCGACTAGACAAGAAACTACTGGAACAAGCTCAAAACCTGAGCAGGCCGGTTCTGCTCAGAGGATGGGAGTGTGGAATAGAGTCTCCAGAATCCAGAGAGCATTCACGTACAGGCGTTGACGCCGCATGGATCTGAAATGGCGTGTGGCATTCTGTTTACTTCCTAACTGCGCTGAAAAATGTAATGGAGCCTGCCAATTCAAAAATGTTTTCATGACCCCAGAAAATCCATGGACTGGAGACATTTACTTTAAACAGTCATTCCACCATAACAGGAAAAGAGGTAGAGCAGAAGAGTTTATTATAACAGCTGCTTTCATACCCCAAACAAGGTTTGGCTGTTTTTGGCAGGTTGTACTGTAGTAGAGTTGGCAAGAAGCTGACAGACTGTGTGAGTTTCCTTTCAAAAGATCATTTTGCTTCCTTAAAAAACCCATGACTGGACTATCTAGTGTGAACTGCAGATGTTTGTTCCTCCTTCGCTCCTCTGTCCTCCTGGAGCTAAATAGGGGCATGAGTTTGTGGAGGAGAAAGAGCTCTGGGATTGCAAGGACCGTGATTAGAACCCAAGTTTCTGCTATGTGCTGTTTAACTGTCTAAGACTCAGCATCCTCATCTGCAGGATTAGTCTAAGAGTAAAGCAAATAGAGACCCTAGCACAGGGCCAGGGACCACTGGCAGCTATTGTTATGATGTAGTCATTATTATGATTTCAATAGCTGGAGGCTCGAATCCTGATTCCTTCTTTAGCAAGGAATGGCACGGAATGGCTCAGCTCTCCTCAGCCATTTTATTTTACAAATGCACGCAGCAGAGAATATAAAGTACAATCCCTTTCTTGAAGGGCTTTTTAAAAGGAGGATATGCACCCTCCTCCCCTCAAATGTACAAAGTTGGCAAGGAATACAGGATAGATAGGTGCCAGGGTCCCTTTGCATGTGTCTTTGCTCTTGGAGTCCCAAAGGGGAGGAAAGAGAAAGGAGAGAAGTGGGTCTGATAGTGGCCAGGAGGGCAAGGCTTCCCTGTTTTAAACTGGAAATCCTGCAGGAAGTGAAGACTCCTGGCTCCTAGGGCTCGCTGTGCCCCCTGCAAAACTGAGCACTCAGCAAGAGGCTGAAACCATTTCAATGCTAATGGCTTCCAGATGGCAGAAGAGCACGCAGCTCATATGAGCCTGAGAGGTTCTGATGCCCATCAGTCAGGCTGCTGGACCAATTCATAAAGCACCATATTATTACGACGAGAACCCCAGCGACCTGAATGCCTGGGCGTGAGCCAACAGCATGTGCTGGAACGCTAGGAACAGGCGTGTCCACTATACCTTTCCACGCAGGCTGCATAGAAGACCCTCCCTGGCCCCTGCAGCCATGCTTTCTCCTCAGCATCCA
Organism: Tupaia belangeri chinensis; assembly: GCF_000334495.1. Taxonomy (NCBI): domain Eukaryota; kingdom Metazoa; phylum Chordata; class Mammalia; order Scandentia; family Tupaiidae; genus Tupaia; species Tupaia belangeri. The sequence continues at coordinate 212,788 of NW_006159643.1, forward strand.
AGTCTGAGCCACACAGACAACACAGGCCTTGTTGCTCAAAGAAAAAAGCCTCCCAAAGCATTTGGAAGGAGTGTGCTGGGCTGGGTGTTTGGACCAAGCCTGACATGGAGGGATAAGCCACCAGATCTGGGACTCAAACCATGGTCAGCCTTGTGGTAGTGTCCAGCACCTTAACTACCATGCTACCTGCTGGTCCCCTGACACTTAACTTTTTAGAGGACTATTCCAAGATGCAGGTTTTTTTCTTAATACTGTTTTCTTTTTTTCTCTCTTCATTTTTTATTGCCTGAGGACACGTGCCCACCAGAAAGAGAGAGATGAAGAGAAAGGGACAACCCCCTGTGGGGTCTGGTCACCCTGCAGTCCTTTTCCTCCATTTCTCCATCTTGTCAGGACCATAGTCATACATGAACACATGCCCAGCATGGTTTTCAAACTACTAGGGCTAGGATTTAAACTGTAGTCAGCCATGTGGGATCTGGTTACCTCTGCAGTATACTTAACAGCTATGTTACAGGATTGACCCTCCTTAATACCTTTTTGAAAATTACTCTTTCTGGGGCCAGCAGGCAGTGTGGTGGTCTAGGTGCTAGACTTCCACATAGCTAACCAGTTCGAGTCCCAGATCTGGCAGCTTACTTTCTTATATTCCTTCTCTCTTTCTGTTTGGTGAGCATATGTGCTTGTAGTAAATTTAAAAATAAAAACAGTGATAAATAAATAATTCTTTAAAAAAATAACTCTTGGGACCAGCAGTTAGTGTAATGGCTATGTCGCTGGACTCCCATGTAGTCGACCGTGGTTTGAGTCCTGGACCCGGTGGCTTAAACTCACGCCAGGTGTGTGTGCATGCATGCCTGCCCAAGATCCCAAGAGGAGAATGGAGGAGAAGGGGTTGCGGCGTGGCTATCCCCCCCTGGGGGGTGATTTCTTGCTTTCCGTCTCTCTGTCTCTCTCTGTCTGTCTGGCGAGTGTACACGCCCTATAGCAAAAAAAACCCCCCAATACCAAAAAACGCTCTCCAAAAAAAAAAAAGGAAAATAACTCTTTTACTTAAATTCATTTGTTACTTGTTAACTGTTTAGACAGCATCTTACTGTGTTATTATCCTCCTGCCTCAGCCTCCCAGGTGGAGAGTACGGATGTGTACGTTATTCCCAGCTCTGTATTTATTTTAAAATATTTAATTTAATTTATTATTATTATTTTTAAGTTTTACCAGAGAGAGAAAGGGAAAGTGAGAAAGCAAGCCTCTAGTTCTGGGATATACACACACATATATATATATATATGTCTATATATACAGATATTTATTTAGGATTATAGGCACACACCACTGTGCTCAGGGGTAGAGAATTGAACTTGGGCCTTCCATGTTTTCTCAGTCTGTGGAGCATCTTAGCAGTTTGTACCACTGCTGGGCCTGAAAACTTTTGTTTAGAGAGAATCTTCTCTTTGGTGCTATAAATAGAAAACTAATAGCACTTGCTTTAAGTAGTTGACAATGGAAAAATTAAAGTGATGACAAAATAATGGCAATATATTTTAGCTATCTACTCTTATTAAATCCTCCAAGCCTAAGTCTGCTCATTTAAAAAAAAAAAACATGCCAAATGACATGAAGAAGCCAAGACTTAGTAATTAGAACGCCTGGAGGCTTGAAAAGCTACTAATGTTTTCATGGCATGATTGATTATTATATGTTTCACTCAAATATACTTTCAGTGCTTGAGGAAACACTTGTGAGGGGAAGAGAATGACAGTGAAAATAGAGGTAGCGAATGATTAGACAAATGAGGACCCGAAGAGAGTGATGTCCCGTAAATCTTAGGAATGTGAGAGTTTCAAGAAGTTATCTGAAACAATACTGACAATTCAGAGAAAGGCTTGTGGTAACTTGGACATCAAGATAGGATCCTGGGTCAGCCTCATAGCTCCAGTGGTTAAGGGAGCTGCATCCTACATGGCCAGCCACAGTTTGAATCCCAGCCTCGATGGCCTGAGAAACACGCCAGGTGCATGTGTGCTTGGGTCTAAAATCCTGACAGGCTGGAGAAATTGAGAAGAAAGTATTGCAGTGTGACCATGCTCCTTTGGGGAGTACTTTCTCTTTTTCTCTCTGCCTCTTTCTGGCCAGTGCATACGTCATCTCTCAATTAAAAAAAAAAAAAAGTGATCATATCTACTAATATACACAGGAAATTTCTGGGTTCTATTGCTTCTTATGTATTTGGATTCCTCCAGCCACCATTTATCAGTATGTAGGGATTGATAGAATATTTAACTGGTGTGTTAGCAAGTTTTATTTAGAATACAAGTGAATGTATGGTAATGTAGAGAAGGAAAATTCATTCTTAGCTTTCTATTACAGTAACTGTTAGAGAATGTTCTCTGGTTATGTTCTTATGTTGTAGAAGCAATTGATTCTGGCAGAAAAAAAGGTGTATTAAAAGAAAAATAGTAGGGGGCCAGCATGTGGGATGGTGATTAAGGGGCTGGACACTCCTCTGTGATCGACTGCAGTTTGAGCCCTGGACCTGGTGGCTTGCTTTCTCACTTTCCATCTCTCTTTAGTCAAATTATAATGAATGAATAAATAAAATTAAGTAAATAATTCTTTAAAAAAAAAGAGAGAGAGAGAGAGAGAATTGGCAGGGCCGGCAGTTTGCATACTGGCTATGTCGCTGGACTCACACATAGTTGATTGTGGTTCAAGTCCTGGACCCGGCAGCTTAACACTCACACCGGGTGTGTGTGCCCAAAATCTAGAGAGGAGAGTGGAGGAGAAGGGATTGCAGCATGGCCATCACTCCTGCAGGGCAAATTCTCATTTTCTGTCTCTCTGTCTCTCTGATGCACATGCCCTACAGCAAAAGATCTCTCTTTAAAAAAAGAGAGAGCTGGATATATCTTGCCATTATCTACTCTTGAATGTGTCTGCGCCTGTATTTAATAAAAAGTATAGATAGTTCTTAGTATATTTCTTTTGCATTGTATTAGTGATTTAAACGTACTTTGAGCAGTATTCAGTTTCACACAACAAAGAAACTAGATCTAAGTGTGAATCACTCTGTAGAAATATGCCCTACTGATCATCTGGAGATTTTTCTGATTCTATGTTTTTTTAAGCATATGTGGATTCTTGAACTTGGGAGGATATGTGGGTGGTTGTATGGAAAGAGGCACTAACTTGAATTGGCTGCATTAGCTGAAAGTAAATTCATCTTAATCAGTTTGATGTTAGAATTTTGTTATTATATTTTGGGGACCAGCAGTTAGCGTAATGGCTATGTTGCTGGACTCCCATGTAGTTGACCGCGGTTCGCATCCCAGACCCAGTGGCTTAAACTCAGTCGGGCGTGTGTGCATGCATGCCCAAGATCCTGAGAGGAGAATGGAGGAGAAGGGATTGCCGCGTGGCCATCTTATCCCCTGGGGGGGTGATTTCTTGCTTTCTGTCTCTCTGTCTGGCGAGCGCACGTGCCCTGTAGCAAAAACCTCTTAAAAAAAAAAAAAGGAATTTTATTATATTTTTAGTAAAGCATCATTCTATTGTTGTTGATCCATACTTTTTAAAAATTAAATTTGTGTTGTTTTTATTTTTAAAGATTTATTTAATTTTATTTATTCATTCACTTATTTTAATTTGACCAGGGAGAGAGAGAGAGAGAGAGAGAGAAAGTGAGAAAGCAAGCCACCAAGTCCAGGACTTGAACTGTGGTCAGCTATGTGGGCATGTCTAGCACCTTAGCTACCACATCACCAGCTGGTCCCCTGCTGTTGATATGTTGCAAGGCTACAGATATTCTTTAATGGACAGCATTTATAAAAGCCTATATGAGGGACCTGCAGATGGCGTAATGCTCATGTTGGTGGTTGACCACGGTTTGAATCCTAGACCCGATGCGTAAAACACTCTGTCTGTGTGTCCAAAATCCTGAGAGTACAATGGAAGAGAAGAGATTGAGGTGTGGCCATTTCTCCTGGGGGGAGTAATTTCTCACTTTCTGTCTCTGGCAAGCACATGTGCCCTATAACAAAATTAAAAGAAAAGCCTGTGTGAACCCAGCTATGGCGATGCATATTGCTAAAACACTGTGTTCTGCAGGCTAGGACCACAGGCGAGGCCTGGGCTTGATTCCTGGTTTGACTGAAGGATCTGTAGGCCCAGCTGGGAGCTGAGGCAGGAGGATCATGACAAGTGAGGCCCTGTCTTTGGGGGGAGGAAAAGGCATGTATAAAACGCTTGTGTTGAGAGAAACATAATCTGTGTTGTGGTAAAGGAAGATTATTTGTTTGGGTAGACTTTATTGGATGCTGTTTGTTTAGTTGATAACGTAGTTGTGTCAGAAAACCTCACATCTGACACTGTTTGATTTTTACCTTCATTGCCCACTCATTCAGCAGTTACTTACTGCATGCCTATGCAGTGTGTGGCTTTTAAGGAATTTAACATTTATTCTCCTCAGTTTTCAGCAGAATATAAGAGACATATTCCCCTCCCCCCCATAGAGCTTTCATTCCAATGAGTGAGGCAAGGCATTAAGCAAATTAGTAATACAGCCTGGTAACAATAAATATGAAGGAATTGAAAGCAGGGTGGTTTCCACTCCATTTCGGTGACCCTTCTTTAGTTGCTGAGCAAATTTATGTTCTGCCTCAGGTCTTTCTGTTGTGGTATTGCCATCGCTAATAAGAAACCTAGTGTTGCAACAGAGCAGTCTACAGCCTTTCCCTCCAGATACTTGTTTTGTTAAGTTACAAATTACTATGCATTCAGTGGTTGGAAAAGCACTCATTGCCATGGCACCATTCTGTATTCACAAGTCTGGGTACGTTGTGGTTAGGGTCTCTGCTCAGACCATCACAGGATTGAAATCCCGCGTGATGCTGGGTGGATTTCTTGTCTTTTGGCCCTGGGGGAAAATCTGCTTCTAGACTCATTTTGATTATTGGCACAACTCAGTTCCTTTCAGTTACAGGATTAAGGTCCTGTTTTCTTGCTGACTATTTGCTGGGAGCCACTCAGTTCACAGATGCTGCCTGCATTTTTTTTTTTTTTTTTCCTCATGGCTCCTTCCATTATCTTTGTTTAATTTTTTTTTTTTTTGATTGGTTGGTTTATGCACTTGTAGTCTTTTTTTTTAAAAGGATTATTTTATTTAATTTTATTTATTCACTTTTTTTAAGTATTTTTTTTAAGGGTATGAATTTCTTGCTGCTATAAGTTTAGCTCTGGCTTGAACACCACTGTCTCCCTTTGTAACTATTAAATTGTCATGCTCTAGATGGTGCACTGGTATGGTGACTTACCACAATTTACTGAAAAGGCTGTAGTTCTCGTTATGCATGTTTTGTAATCTGAAGTGTACTTATTGGCCATTGTTTATTACGGTGTATTTTCTTTAAAATGGACATCTTTTTTAAAAAAGAATTATTTAACTTTATTTACTTACATTTAAATTTGACCAGAGAAGGACAGATTGGGAGTCCAGTATGCTTAACTACCATGCCACCTGCCATCTCCTAAAATGGGCATCTTTTTTTTTTTTTTTAAAGAGTTATTTTATTATTTAACTTTGTTTGTTTTAGTTTGACCAGAGAAGGACAGAGTGAGAGAGAGGGAAAGTGAGAAATCAAGACACCAGGTCCGGGACTCAAACCACAGTTGGCCCCACCCCTAGCCACCATGCCACTGCCGGCCCCAGACAACTTTTTTATAGTCTCTACAGAATCCTGTTTTCAGTTGCTGTGAGATTGTGGTTGATAATAAAGCAAGTCCAGTATAAAACACTTAATATACTAGCACTCTTAATAATAGTTAGGAATGGGGGAACCAGCAGTTAGTGTAATGGCTGTGTCGCTGGACTCCCACATAGTCGACCACGGTTCGTGTCCCAGACGCGGTGGCTTGAAACTCACACCGGGCGCATGTGCGTGCGTGCCCAGGATCCCAAGAGGAGAATGGAGGAGAAGGGATTGCGGCGTGACCATCCCCCCGGGGGATGATTAAAAAAAAGAAAAAGAAAAAAAAAAAAAAGAATAGTTAGGAATGGGACCAGCAGTTGGCGTAATGGCTGTCGCTGGATTCCCACGTAGTCACCGTGGTTCGAGTCCCAGACCCAGTGGCTTAAACTCACGTCGGGCACGTATGTGTGTGTGCCCAAGATCCCGAGAGGAGAATGGAGGAGAAGGAATTGCAGCGTGTCCATTCCCCCTGAGGGGCGATTTCTCACTTTCTGTCTCTCTGTCTCTCTGTCTTTCTGGCAAGTGCAAGTGCCTTATAGCAAAGACCTCTCAAAAAAAAAAAAAAAAAAAAAAAGTAGTAATTAGGAAAACAGATACTGAGAATTAGGAGATCTTGGCTGCTGTCCTTACACAGTTCTGTCCCTAAGTATAATAGAGCTCTTTTGTCAGCCTCTCATCATAGACGTGGAATTACAATGCTTTTACTCTCTTATTTTCTGTCAAATAATAGAAGGAAGCTAATCAAAATAATGTGAGCATTTATTGATAAAATATATGGTGGTTTATTTTAAGTTTTTGGGCATTTTAAAATCATTTATAGATAATGTATGTGCCTCTTTACTACTTCATTTCTTTTTTTTTCTTTTCTGGGTAGCTCTTTTCAGATTGCTTTCCTTGTTTTGATTTTATATCCATTTCCCCCTAATATTTCATTATGAAGAAATTTAAATATATAACAAAATCTAAAGGGTAAGAATGATCTTTCCTCCGTATCTCTTCAGATGCTTTTCTATAATACTTCTTTGAAACCCAGTGTGGTGCCTGCTTCTTGCAAGCCCACTATTATCTCTCCTTTCTCTAAACACACAACTTTGTAGTTTAGTCCTCAGTCCTCTCACTGTTTTATTGTTCGCGAATTACTGTTTTCATGTCGTAGTCTTGGCAGCCCTACCACACAGAGTTCTTAACCCTCTCCCCGCACTGCTCACTTTCAGACTCTTCGGATCTAGAAGTCTTGCCTCTTGCTTCTCTCTCCCTCACAGTCCCTCGTATAGTGGATCTTCGGTGATGAATACTTGCTGTTAATTCCCCACATCTCTGATTTTGTCAGTGGGCATGTGCACCCTCACCTGCAAGACAGCACCCTCCCCCCAGTTTGGGCACGGTCATGCCACAATCCCTTTTCTTCCATTTTTCCGACCCAGTATGTTTCTTAAGCTGCCAGGCCCAAACTGCAGTCAGCCATGTGGGATCTGGCACCCAATGTGCAGCACTCGGCCACTGTGCGAGGGGCCAGCTCTTGTGGTTTCCCCTGATTGCTGTATCTCTGACCCTACTGCTTGTCTGATTATATGGTTGTACACTGTAAATAATGCACCAGATTCGGTTGTGACGCCTGCCCCTGTGCCTTTGTGAAAGTTGTTTATTTGCAAGTTTGTAGCACATATAGCCAATACATGAAATTGAGCCACTGTTATCTTTGTTGTTAGACTAGCACACACCATTAGTACTACTTGAAAAGCAAATCAAGGCTTTTATCTTTAAATGAAAAGGACTTCATTAATTTTTAAAATAAGCCAATAGATTCTGATGTAGTTGCTTATCGTTATAATCTTATGCTTTAAAGTATTTTCTTTTTCTGGAATCAGGTTCTTGGTTTTGACTGTGTGGAAGTATGTTAATTAGATTATATTTAGTTGGAGAATTTGTGCCCACAAGAATGTGACTTTTTAAAAAGTTGCAAGTTGCTACAGTTCTTGCAGATAAGATTATTTCCTGTTTTCTTTTGCATATTTAGCACTTTGTTTATTTTTCCATGATGTAGCCTTTCAATTTATCCATTTATTTATTTTTTTAAAAGAATTATTTTATTGAGGCCAGCAGTTGGTGTAATGGCTATGTCACACCAGTAATGGTAATCATTCAAAAATGTCTCTTAAAAGATCAAAAACCGAGGGATCAGAGTTGGCATAATGGCTGTCACTGAACTCCCACATAGTCTACTGCGGTTCGAGTCCTGGACCCGTTGGCTTAAATTCACGCTGGGCGCATGTGCGTGCGTGCGTGCCCAAGATCCCGAGAGGAGAATGGAGAAGGGATTGCAGCGTGGCCATCCCCCCGGGGGGTGATTTCTTGCTTTCTATCTTTCTCTGTGTTTCTGGCGAGCGCATACACCCTATGGCCAAACAAAACAAAACATATATAAATCATTTCTCAACTATCATTACTGATTTCCATTAATTCTTAGAACTTTGAATGATTTTGAGGTCAGTCATATTAAATGCATTTTTTAAAAGTTACTCATTTTATTTTATTTATTATCATTATTATTTTTTTTAATTTGACCAGAGAGAGAGTGAAAGGGAAAGCGAAAAAGCAAGCTGACAGGTCTAGGACTCAAACCGCAGTCAGATATGTGGGAGTCCAGGGCCTTAACCACCATGCCACATGCCAGCCCCACTAAATGCCATTGTTGTATCACAATTTCTTATGAGGTATGAGATACTAAATGTAATTTGCTACAGAAATACATAGGGTACATAACAATTCTTTAAAAATAAAAGCATTCATTTATTTATTCGTTTATTTATTTGTTGTGATTTAAAAAAAATTTTTTTTTATTTGTTGTGATTTTCAAACTGCTGGATCTGAGACTCAAATCTCAGTAAGCCATGTGGGAATCACAACTCCTCAACCACCACGCCTCCACTGGTCACTCATATAGCAATTTTAAAGCCTCTTCAGAACAATTTCCTAAATATAGTACTTTATTTATTTCTCCCAAATTAATTAATTTATATATGTGTGTGTGTTTGTGTGTGTGTGTGTGTGTGTGTGTGTGTGTGTTTAAAGACAGGGATTTGCTATGTGATCTTCCTGCCTCAGCCTCCCAGCTGGGACTAGAAGTGCACACCATCTCACCAGGCTCTTTTCTGGGTCTTGCTTCATTTCCCAGGCCAACCTCAAGCTAACAACCCTCTTGCCTCAGCCTCCCCATGTTTCTGGAACTACAGCATACACTATGATGTCTAGCCTTTACACTAGACTGGGAACTGAACCCATACCTCTAGTAAAGACTGACTGCAGGGTATATATAGTGTGTTAGTCCATGCCACCTCACGTGAGCCATTTTCGATATACTTTATAAGAGCTTGTCATTTTTGCAACTCTTTGGTCAAATCCAAATTATGGATGCCGTCTTACACCCTCCTCCCTCCGTCCCACCCCAGTCTCTGTCTCTGGTGAGCCCATATGTCTTGTAGAAAGAAAAAAATTTTTTTAAAGAACATAAAAGGACCAGCAGATAGTGTAGTTGTTTTGTTGCTGGACTCCCACATGGCTGACTGCAGTTCGAGGCCCAGACTTGGAGACTTGTAACACCGGGTGCATGTGCACGTGTGCTCAAAATCCTGATAGGAGAATGGAGGAGAAGGGATTGAAGTGTGGTCATCACCCCCAGGGTAGTTTCTCATTTTTTGCCTCTCTGCTGAGTACACATGCCCTAATAGCGAAAAGCTCTTGCTGAAAAAAAAAAAGAAAGAGAAAAAGGACATAAAACAGTAATTCTCTATCCTTCCCCTTCCCCATCTTTAGAGGCAGTTTCAGCTTTTTTTAGCGACTGACTTTGATAGTTGTCTTCATTTTTCTAAGTTATTTTTCTTCCTTGTGACTCCCCCCCCTCAGATTTTTGCCCTAGGGCACATGCACTTACCGGAGCGAGACAGAGAGAGGAAGAATGGGAAATTATCCTCTGGGAGGATGGCCATGCCCCAGTCCATTCTCTTCCATTCTCCCCTTAGGATTTTGGGCAGTTATACATGTGCCTGGCGTGATTTTCAAGCCACTGGATCTGGGATTTGAACCATGGTAAACCATGTAGGAATTTATTGCCTTAGTCACCACGCCACCTGCTGGCTTTTGGTGTTGCATTTTTTATTTTAAAAAATTAGCTTTATTTATTATTATTATTATTTTATTTGATGAGAGAGAGAGAGAGAAAGTGAGAAAGCAAACTGCCAGGTCCTGGACTTGAACATGTGGGAGTTAGTCATGTGGGAGTCCAGTACCTTAACCACCATGCTACCTGCCAACCCCCTGGTTTTTTACTTTTAACAAGAGATACTGACTTCTTTCTAAGAAAAATGAGCGGATTAGTTATTTCAATCCTTTTCCCACCTGCAAACCTTCCTTTTCTTATTGCTGGGAGATGCATTCTCTCTTTAGAAAGAGAGAGCACCCTTTAGTGGAGTGTGGTCATGCCATAATCCCCACCTCCCCTTTTTTTTTATCCTGTCAAGATTTGGAGTATGAACACACATGTGCTCAGTGTGATTTTCAAGCCACTGAGTAGGAATTCAGCCGTGGTCAGCCAGTGGGATCTGACTCCCAGTGGTCAGCATTTAATTGCTGTGCTGTGAGGCCAGCCACATAACTCCTGTTTCTTGTCATCTCTTTATAGAATATCAGATTTACATTATCATGACTATGCAAGTATTTTTTACAACCTGGTAATGTCATCGTGGTAATATTTCCTTGTTCAGTTTATTGTTTCCCCAGATAATTATCCCAATTTTTTTCTTTAAAGAATTATCTAATTTTATTAATTATTATTATTTAATTTGCTACTGGACATGTGTGCTCACCAGAAAGAGACAGAGAAAGTGAGAAAGCAAGTTGCCTGGTCCAGGCCTCAAACTGTGGCCAGCCTTGTGGGAGTCTAGTGCCTTAACCACCGTGCCACCTGTTTGCCTCAGTTATTCCCAATTTTTATACTCTGTTGACTTTTATTAATTCATCTGACCAACCTAAAAACATCCTGCAAAGGCCAGCCAGTGGCATTGTGGTTAAGACCAATGGATCCCACATGGCTGACTTCTCAGTTCAAGTCTCAGATCTGGCTTCTTGGAATACATGCCAGGTGCATGCTCGTACATGTCCAAAATCCTGAGAGGAGGATGGAGGAGAAGGGATTACAGTGTGTCCATTGGAGTGTGTTTCCACCTCTTCCTGTATATCTGTCTGTTTCTGGCAAGTGCATTTGTCCACTGGCAAATTGAAAAAAATTGTTTTAACAATTTTTACTTATTTATTTATTTATTCATTCATTTTTTTAATTTGACCAGAGAGAGAGCAAGAAGGAAAAGTGAAAGCAAGCCACCAGGTCTGGGACTCAAACTGTGATCACCCATTTGGGAGTGGGCCAGCGTCTTAACCACTCCACCACCTGCTGGTCCCCTTAAAAATGATTTTTATTTTCTTTTCAAAACTCTGAACTGGGATGGGACCAGCAGTTGTAATGGCTATGTCGCTGGACTCCCATGTAGTTGGCAGTAGGTGGTGAGTCAGGTCCTTGATGCCCACCTCTTTGGAAAGGAAGCCACCAGGCCATGAATTCTGGACTACTTGACATGCTCAATGTCTTTCATCAAGAATAGAAGCAATGGGCACATCTGACTTTAACTTGCAGAATGAATAAGTGACAAAAAACAAAAATCAGGGAACCAGCAGTTAGCGTAATGGCTATGTCGCTGGACTCCCACGTAGTCGACCGCGGTTCATGTCCCGGACCCGGTGGCTTAAAACTCATGCCGGTCGCATGTGCCTGCATGCCCAAGATCCCGAGAGAAGAATGGAGGAGAAGGGATTGCGGTGTGGCCATCACCCCTGGAGGGTGATTTCTGTCTCTCTATCTCTGTCTTTATGGTGAGTGCACATGTCCAAAAAAGAAAAAAGAACTGGAATATGGAAATGGGGGAAGAGTTAAGTCAGTTGCTGTAACAAGGATCTGTAGAGTACTCAGATCCATGTTAGAGCCCCAGATCTGCTGCTTACTCTCTTTATGCTGCTGCTGAATTGATGGTTTAAAATTCTTTAAATTTGTTTTTCCATGTACATGAAATGGACATAAGATTAGTAACTATAACATTTGTTCTGAAGATTAAGTGAAGCAGTCTGTGTAACCTAAAAAAAATACTGCTTTTATTCTTTTTTTTTTCTTCCTATATTCATTGGTTCTTTAGGCTTTCTGCACATTTTTTATCCATTCTGCCTAAACCAGAGATGGCGGGTTTCTTTGGTGTTCTGATCACTCCCGTTTGTCTCATGATAGCCATTAGGGGTTTCTTAGGACTTTGCTAGTGGCCACAGAGCTATCACCTGTTACCGTCTACCACTTTTAAAGGGGAGGAAATAGCAGTACCATGTGTCTTGCGTTGGCCATCGTTGCTGTTCAGTCTTTTGTCTTCTTCTATACACAGTCTCTCCCTGTTTTCTTTTGGGTTTCTTGTACTTTTCTTTTTCTTTCTTTTTTTTGGAGAGGTTTTTGCTATAGGCCACATGCGCTCGCCAGACAGAGACAGACAGAGATAGAAACTGAGAAATCACCCCCCAGAGGGGATGGCCACGCTGCAATCGCTTCTTCTCCATTCTCCTCTTGGGATCTTGGGCACGCACGCACACGTGCCCGGCGTGAGTCTAAGCCACCGGGTCCGGGACTCGAACCCCGGTTGACTACGTGGGAGTGCAGCGACATAGCCATTATGCTAACCTCTGTTCCCGGTTTCTTGTACTTTTTGTTCTTGCTCCTTATTTTGGTAGAAGTTGGTGAGCTCCATTAAAGAAAAATGTTTTGCCTGTTGCTGTTGTTATTTTATAGCATAAATTACTCTTTATAGTAGGGTGGTAACTCAGAGCTAAACTTAGTTCCTTTTCAGTACTGTTTCTTCTAGGCCTCTCATAAAACACAAATAGCTAGTTTGTAAGGCTGACTTGGATATGTCTCATTTACGGAAATTTAAATTGTGTGTGAACTTTACCCTCTTATTCCCCTGACAGCTCCTGTGATGTTTAGTGCAAGATAACCAAATACAAGGGAATGTTTCCCTAAGGGATTATAGTAACCTTTTAAAGTGGGTGAATTATGACCAGAAAGAAAAAAATGGTTAATTGGCATAAATTTAAATACATGCATGTTCTGAGGGCATGCAGGTAATAACCTATATATTATAATTGGTGATTAAAGAAATAGCCCTTAGCACATAGGCAAAAATGATTTTGCTTTATAATACACTGTGAGCATTATGTAGAAATGACTTAACAGATAAAAAGTTTTTATGTTCCCTCACATTTTCTACATTGATAGATACAGGGTATTTATGAATTATCCTGAATCAGAACTTTATATTAAAAAGAATATAGGGACCAGCAATTGGCATACTGGCTATGTCGCTGGACTCCCATGTAGTTGACCATGGTTCAAGTCCTGGACCTGGTGGCTTAAACTCACGCCAGGCACATGTGCATGCACGCCCAAGATCTTGAGAGGAGAATGGAGGAGAAGGGATTGCGGTGTGGCCATCCCCTCTGGAGGGGTGATTTCTTGCTTTCTCTCTGGTTCTCTCTGTCTTTCTGGCGAGTGCACGTGCCCTATAGCAAAAATTTCCCCAAAACCAAACAAACAATAATATATACATACAAACAGGTGGGTTTGAAATCACACTTGTTTTTGTTAAAGAATGCAGGAATAAGGCCAGCAGGTGGCATGGTGGTTAAGGTGCTGAGTCCCACATAACTGACTGTGCAGTTTTGAGTCCTGTACCTAGCAGCTTGAAAAACATGGCTGGGCACATGTGGGTGCATACTAAAATCCCAGTAGAAGAATGGAGGAGAAGGGATTGCAGCGTGGTCATCTGACCTGGGGAGTGAGTTCTCACTTTCCCTATCTCTCTAAGAGAAGCATGCACACTCTATAACAAAAACCTGGAAAAAAAATATATCCAAGAATAATGCTATATGGTATTTAGTTAACTTCATCTTGACTTACTTGAAGGGCACGATGAGATGTTTTAATGATGTCACAGGGCTTGGGAATCTGAAGATTCCTTGGGCAGGTTGCTTCACTCTAGTGGACTCAGCTGTTTCTGTCCTATAACAAAGCTCTATTGCAGGCTCGTCATAAACTTGAGGTTCTTTTTTCTTGATGTTGTTTTTAGTTTGCTATAGGGTGCATGCATTCACCAGAAAGGAAGAGAGAAAGTACTCCCCAGGAGGATAGCCACACTGAAAACCCTTCTCCATTTTCTTCCTGGGATTTTGGGATTTGGGGCACACAAGTACATGCACTGCTGGGTCTGGGACTCAAATTGTGCAGTAGGTCATGTAGGATCCAACCACCTCAACCACCATGCCACTGGCTGGGTCTAACCTTATAGTTCTGTGACCCCTTCCTCCCACACAAATCTTGTCTAAAATTCTGGGGTTTTCTCTTCAACTTTTTCTTTTTTTATTTTTCTTCTGCCTTTTCTTTTCTTTTCTTTTCTTTTCTTTTCTTTTCTTTTCTTTTCTTTTCTTTTCTTTTCTTTTCTTTTTTCTTTTCTTAAGAGATTTATGCCTTAGGGTGTGTGCACTCGCAAGAGAGAAAGAGACAGGGACAGTGAGAGGGAAAGTGAGAAATCACCCTCCCCACCCCCCCGCCAGGGATGGCCATGCTGTGGTCCCTTCTCCATTCTCCTCCTGGGGTCTTGATCGTACTTGCACATGTGCCTTTCCTGATGCTCAAACCACAGTTGGCCATGTGGGAATCCAGCAATATAACCGTTACAACCATTACTCCATCTTTTGGCCCTCTTTCTTCTTTTTTTAAATTTTTAAAAAAATTTTTAATTTTTATTTATTTATTTTTATTAGAGGGCACTTGTGCTCCCTGGAGAGAAAGAGAGGGAAAGTGAGAAATCAGACCCTGGGGGATGGCCACACTGTAGTCCCTTCTCTCAGGATTTTGGGCTTGCATATGTGCCCAGTGTGTTTTTCAATCTGCCAGGTCCAGAACTTGTACCGTGCAGTCGACTATATGACATCCAGCACCTCAACCACAGTGACACCTGCTAGTCTGTGACTTTTTCTCTTTTTTTCCTTAAAGAATTATTTATTTATTTATTTTAAAATTTCATGTGAGAGACAGAATGAGAGAATGAGAGAGAGAGAGAGAGAGAATGTGAGAAAGCAAGTCTCCAGGTCTGGGATTTGTACTGCAGTTGGGCATGTGGGTATCCAGGCCTTAACCATTTTGTACCTGCCAGCCCCAGCTTTTTCTCTATTAATTGCCAAAAAGCATGTATGGTCGTTAGAGAGAAAGAGAAAGCATCACCCACTGGGTACTATCACTCTACAAGCCTCTGCCTCCATCTCTCCATCCACTTTTGATTTTGATCAGGCACATACATGTGCCCAGTATGTTTTTCAAGCCACTAGAGTGGGGATTTGAACCATGGTTGGCCAAATGAGATTCAACTCCCAATGCACAGCACTTAACCTCAGTGCTGCAGGGGTGGCCCTATGACATTTTAAAAATATGTTAGGTTGGGGCCAGCAAATGGTGTGGTGGTTAGAGGTGCTGGATTTCTACATGGCTGACTACGGTTCAAGTCCCAGACCTGGTGACCTGTTTTCTCCCTTTCCCTTTCTCTTTCTGTCTCTCACTGGTGAAATTAAAAAAATAATAATGACACATGGAATTAAGTAAATAAACAATTCTTTTTTTTAAAAAAAAGTATGTTAGATATACATTTAATATCAAAATACATTTCCAATTTGCTTTGTTCTATTTTTGTAAAAAAAGAATATATGTTTCAAGAGACAGGGTCTTATTACTGTGTCACAATCCTCCTGCCTCTTTGTCCCAAGTAGCTAGGACTACCAGCATGTGCCACTGAGCCCAGCTCTTGGGGTGGACCAAGGTCAAACTTGGATCTCTCATGTGGCCTCAGTCTTCCAGGCAACAACATCTGTAGGCATACACTACTGCAACTGGGCCTCTTTCTTCTTTGTTTTAATCTAAGAGGACTGTCACTTTTTTTCAAACTATGATTTTGTTCAGATTTTTCTTTCATTTGTTAAAATGGTTTTAATTCTATTTGGTAACTGGCTCCTGCAATTTTTTTTTTCTTTTTTACCATATGGTGGCATGTGCTCACAGGAGAGGGGGGGGGAAGCGAGAGGGAAAGTAAGAAATAATCCTGAGGGGTGAGGGTCACACCACAGTTCCTTCTCCACTCTCCTCTTGGGATTTTGGGTACTTTGACATGCTCCTGGTGTGATTTTCAAGCCATTGGGTCTGGGGCTCAAACCAGCCAAGTGGAAATTCAGTGCCTTAACCACCACCTGGCCTTGGCTGTATTTTATTTCACCCTCCCTCTATTTTACCCTCTCCACAAACTTCACATTTATAGTGGTGATAAATACAATAAACAGATTTGAGTTTTAACCTTTTAGACACAGGAAAAAGCATTGCTGGACTATAAAATAGACCTACAGAGAAATCTGGCAGAGGAAGGAAAAATGTATATCAGCCTGTCAGAATCAGGCACTAACTTCCTATGTGCTGTGTTTTAAAGTTTATTTTATTCGTGATAGAAGTGTGCATGCACGAGAGAGAAAGGTACCCTTAACTGGGTCTCCTCGCACTGCGTCTCCTTCCCTTGGCCCTCCAGCTCTTCAGATCTTGGGCACGTGTACATGTTCCCAGCATGCTTTCAGGTCAACCTGGAATCCGAGGGTGTGGTCTAGCCGTGTGACTTTTAGCACTGCAATTCAGTTTGCTTCTTATTGTATTACCAAGCCGAGCCCTACATACTGTTTTAACAGAAAATTTAAGGCTTATTATGTAGCTGTTTTGCTAAGGTTTTTTTTTTTTTTTTTCTTTTTTGGAGAGGCTTTTGCTGTAGGGTGCATGCGCTCACCAGAAAGACAGAGACAGAAAGCAAGAAATCATTTCCCAGGGTGTATGGCCATACCACAATCCCTTCTCCATTCTCCTCTCAGGATATTGGGCATGCACACACACGCACCCGGCATGAGTTTAAGCCGCTGGGTCCAGGACTCGAACCGTGGTCGACTACATGGGAGTCCAGTGACAAAGCCATTATGCCAACTGCTGGTCCCAGCTAAGCTATTTGTTAAAACAAAAGGAATATTTATGGCCTTTCAATAATTAAAAATATATTTTTTATTTAAAAATGACTTTAAGTTTGGTGGGTGTAAGGTAGTTTCTTGGTTATAGTTCGTAAGGTGAAAAGCTCCTGCTGGAAGGAAGCCTGTTGGGAATACATTGGTTGGTTTCAGATATGCTGAAATACTGTCTGTTACCTCGGTGAAAGATCCTTGTGTGTACTAATTTTCTTGTGCCTTTACTTTGGCAGTGTTCCTTTGAGATAAATCTCAAATTACCTAGACATTTACTTTCTTTTTAAAAATTATTTATTTAATTTTATTTAATTTGTTATCGGGCACATATATTCACTAGAGAGAGAGAGAGTGATAGTAGAAAGCAAGCCAGCAGGTCTGGGATTCAAACCGTAATTGGCCATGTTGGAGTCCGGTGCCCTAACCACCATGCTACCTCCTGGCTCCCATTTCTTACTTTCTAAATTAGGAAAATGATTATCAATAACTTATTTATTTATTTATTTATTTTGGAGAGGTTTTTCGCTATAGGGCGCATGCGCTCGCCAGACAGACAGAGACATAGAGACAGAAAACGAGAAATCACCCCCCAGGGGGGATGGTCACGCCGCAATCCCTTCTCTTCAATTCTCCTCTCAGGATCTTGGGCATGCACGCATACATGTCCGGCGTGAGTTTTAAGCCACCAGGTCTGGGACGCAAACCATGGTCGACTATGTGGGAGTCCAGCGACATAGCCATTACGCTAACTGCTGGTTCCCTATCAATAACTTATTCAAGTAGGGGTCCCAAGACTCCCCAGAGTAAATAGTTTGGTTGAAAGTGAACAGTATTTTTTGTTTCTTCAGAGAGATTTAAAATAGTCTCTTTTGTTCCTGTGGGGATGGAACAGGTGAAAGTGAATGTTACCCCTACCTAACACCTTAGTCAGACTTCCTAGAGGTAGTAACAAAACAATTCAAGTGTATCATGTATTTAAAATGTTACTAGATAGAGCTCAGTGGCTCATCAAATTGTTTCAAAGGTTAGAAAACCAGATTCAGGGCTAAGCAGCCAGGAACAATGGCCAAAATCACATTGCGCTGTAATTCCCATGAGGACGCCAGTACCATCTAGAGACAGACAGACGCCACAGCCTGTCCCAGTGACACTGCTGGCTCTGGATGACTCCAAATGCTGCTACCTCTGCCCCAGACGTGACCTTGTTGCAGTGACTCCACCACTAGTGTGAGTGGGCCCCTTCTGCTGCTTTGCACGCTAGATACCCACTCCTATTCTAGGCTAGATGTGTGCCTGTGTCCTGGGTGTATAGATGCGAGACATCGTCAGATAGGTGAAGTTCTCGACCTAGGATGTGGAAAAATGTTTGACTTTCCAAAGTCAAACCTAACGTCTTGGTCTAAGGTCCTTTGAGCCCTTCCTGTGTGCTAGGCACCATGCTGAGTGTTTTACAGCATTACCTGTGTCTTCCTCACAACAACTTACAAGCTTCGTTCCCGAGATGAGGAAAGCAGGCCAAGAGAGTGTAACCTGCCCTACATCGTAGTCAGTCGTACCTCAGATGGCATACAGACCCAGAGCTCTGGCTCTAACACCTGTGCCTATAACCACTGTATCAAACTATTTGTTTTCCTGGTAAATTCATCTTGAAGTTCTGTAAACGAATCTGTGAGGTTGAGTCCACTAAATTTCTTAAGATCTTTAAATTTCTTAAGCATTTTAAAGAAAGTGGAACATTTGTGGCTATCATTTGCTTTAATTTTATATACTTTTAGCCAATGATTTAATAATTTCTGACTCCTTTTCTCATTTTGTGACTAGTTTTGTAATTCACTTTGCCACAAGCAGCAAATGCTTTTTTCCTTTGTATCAGTGATTAGAAATGAGTTAATGAGTTTTTAGAGACAAACACACATGAAGGTGAGGAGAGAGGGGATGACCAAGACTGAGGGAGATGGGGAGAAATAGCGTGCGTGCATGTACATGTGTGCATGTGTTTACATATGTGCATGCACACCTTGAAAGGGAAAGACAGAGCCACATATGAAAGGGAGGGGACACGCACATTAACCTATAAGCAACATTTTTTGTTTTTCATTACTTGTAATGGTAAGTTGAAAAACAATACCCTTCTTAGCTCTTCTGCATTAGGAAAGTCATTAAGATCTTTTTTGGTGGTGTGGGGGGGTTGAAACAGTGCTTTTCCCCTAGAGTGAATAGATCTTTTTACAAGTTTGTATTTTAAATTAACTTACGTGTTTCCGATTTGAAGCTAAAAGAAAAAAGAGGGAGGTCTAGTAGTAATAAACAATTGTTCCTTAACCTGGAAAATATCCAGTGTGTTAATCTTCTCTATTGCTATGGTATCACCCCAAACTAGAATATTTTTTTCATAAACACAATTCTTGTTAAATATTCCTTTAGTACAGATCTGTCCTACACACTTTGTTTTATGCATCAAGCCAACAATTTCATACTGTTACTTTATTCACTTGCTCCTTTGGGACTAAGGAGGTAGATATCATTTTTGTAAAAGTGAGAAGGTCTGTGCCCTTACACACGCACACACACACACACACACACACACACACACGTAGACTTTCTAAATGTAGGCTCTGTGCTAAAGAAATGCTTGATACAATGTGAATATCTATGAAATTAAAAGTGATTTTTGTTCTCTTAAATATTATATTTTCAGTATTGACCATTCTATGCTTTTTGTCCTTGCCCCCCAATCTGATTTCTCCTAGGATATAAATTTTAATTTGAGAACTGCTATTTCTTCATGAATTTTCGTTTTTTGGTCCAAGGCAAACATATATATGTATATGTATATATATATATATATATATATATATATATATATATATATATATATATATATATATATATATATATATATATATAAAAGAGAAGGGCTGTGCCCTTACACACCCACACACACACACACACACACACACACACACGTAGACTTTCTAAATGTAGGCTCTGTGCTAAAGAAATGCTTGATACAATGTGAATATCTATGAAATTAAAAGTGATTTTTGTTCTCTTAAATATTATATTTTCAGTATTGACCATTCTATGCTTTTTGTCCTTGCCCCCCAATCTGATTTCTCCTAGGATATAAATTTTAATTTGAGAACTGCTATTTCTTCATGAATTTTCGTTTTTTGGTCCAAGGCAAACATATATATGTATATGTATATATATATATATATATATATATATATATATATCCCCACACACGCACGCGTCACACACGCACACACACGCACACTTCTATTTCTACTACTTTACTTTGAGATTTATGCCTCTTATACAAACTCTTTTAGTGAACCAGCAATTCTTAAATGGCTAACAGTCCTTTTATTACATTAACAAGTTGAAAACAGGGTGCTGGTATATATTGATATGTTTATCTTTAGGGTGATTAGTTAATGGTGATTTTAACCTTAAGATAGGCCATTCTAGGCTAGATCAGGGATCAGTCCAGCCCAGACTATCCTACAGAGCGACACCAAGGAAATAAAGTGGAGCAAATTTCTTCAATGAGCAGCCTGGATTTTCCCATGGGACAGCTGTAGAATTTGGGGCTAATAATTATATTCCAGGTTACTGCAGATTATAACAGTAAAAAAGAGATTTTGGATCCTAGAACTGTCCCTGATTTAGATAAGTTGTTTAAACACTATATGTTTTATTTATACCTTCTCTATAGGGAAGTTCTGAGAATTAATAAGCAAATGCAAATATCTGGTGCATATAAGCTGCTCAGTAAAGGTAACTTTAATATCACTAGTCATCTTTCAAGAAGTTGAACTTGCTGGAGTCTGATTTCTAGATCAGCGGGGGCATTTATGTACAAAAATATTCAGAGGTTCCGTCCGTCCCTCTTCCCAAACAAAGCAAATTTTTATATTAGATTTTATCATTCATCTCTTAGAACCCTTGTTGATCGTTGTTATTTTACTGTTGGTTTATTTTTATACCCAAAGTCTGATAGGCACATAACAAGTGCATTGTGAGCCTTAAACTAAGTGAAAATAGATGGTTCAAATGAAAGGTATGTGGATAAGTCAGTTTTGGGGCAATTCTAAAGAACTCTTGCCAGAACTGGTATCTTTGTTTGGTCTTCAGGGACTATGAAATGTGATCACTGAGTCATACTTGCTGTTTTCTCTCTCCCCTGGCTATCTCTCTTAAGACTCTGAAGTTTGCCAGCCTCAGGATGTTTAAAATGCAGAGTAGGCCAGAGCCCAGGAGGAATTTGTTTATTTAAAGGAAAAAAAATAATTAAGTTGAAGCATTCCCACCATGTCATAGCTAGTTCAGTCATGTTAGGAGTTAGTGAGTTCTTTGGATTCCTTTGGTGTTCATGATACCTAAAAGTAACATAAATTTGAAGTAGTGAAACTTTGTCTACTAGAACTTTATAATGTAACCCCAAATAGAAATCACTACAGGAGTGGGAGGAAGCAATTTGTTTTGCCATTTGTCATTTAATTCAAGTCTTCCATTACTCCTTTCTAGATAGATGAGTTAAAAACAAAACAATCAATCACACCATGGTAGATACATCTTCATTAATTCTTTGAAGTTGAGAATATCTTTAAAAAAGAGATATTACAGATATAAGATTTTTAGACTAAAGTTCTGAAAATTGAAAATGTTGTGTTTGGAGATTACCGTTTATCAAAATATATATTTATGTTTTAATTTGTTGGAGTACATATGTACTTGCTGGAGAGAGACAGAAAGAGAGGGAAAGGGAGAAAGCATCCTTCTGAGAGGAGGATAAAGAAGAGATTGTGGTGTGATCAATTTCCCGTTAGGAGTCCTTTCTCTCTTTCCATCTCCCCTCTTGCCTTCTCTATCTGTTCCTGGGAAGCCCATGCACACTATAGCAAAGTAAAAAACAACCACAAAAAAAGATTAGCCACTGGGTTCATATTTTGTCAGCTTGAATCATTCATTATAAAGTTTCCCTTTACCGAAAGGTTTGTTTTTTTCTTTAGAATTATTTATTTATTAGGATTATTATTTTAATTTGCTATAGGGAATGTCCACTTACCAGAGAGAGAGAGGGAAAGTGAGAAAGCAAGCCACCAAGTCTGGGACTCGAAACGCGATTGACCATGTGGGAGTCCAGCTTCTTAACCGTCATACCACCTGCTGGCCTACCTGAAATTTTTTTTTTTTAAAGAATTGTTTTTTATTATTATTATTATTGTTAATATAATTTTTCACATGAGTTTTGCCAGAGAAAGACAGAGAGAGGGAGAGTGAGAAAGCAAGCTGCCAGGTCTGGGACTCAAACCATGGCCAGCCATGTGGGAATTCCTGCACCATAACCACCATGCCACCTGCTGGCCTGGCCTACCTAAAAGTTTTAATGACTGTTAATTCTTTTCTAGATGTGTTACTTTATTGAGAGTTGCCAAATGGTGATATTCTATAAAGAAGACCTCTCACTTATTGTTGAATAATTAATTACTCTGGGGTAATTTTCATATAAATTTACTAGTACTCAAACAATTTCCAGAGGTGACTATGAACTTTTATGTACTTAGTGTTTCAATCAATAGTGATTATTATTATTATTATTATTATTATTATTATTATTATTTTGGAGAGGTTTTTGCTATAGGGTGCGTGTGCTCGCCAGACAGAGAGAGAGAGAGAGAGAGAGAACTCACCCCACAGAGGGGATGCGCGCCACGCCGCAATCCCTTCTCCTCCATTCTCCTCTCGGGATCTTGGGCACGCACGCACACGTGCCCGGCGTGAGTTTAAGCCACCGGGTCCAGGACTCGAAACGTGTTTGACTACATGGGAGTCCAGCGACATAGCCATTGCGCCAACTGCTAGTCCCAGTAATTATTACTTTTTTGATGTTCAAATTGACTTACCTTTGGACAGTGAGCTCTTTGGGTCCTTCCGTTTGGCCTCTGTGTAATTTTTTTCCCCAAAAACTCTAGTAGTCATGGATGGCTTGTGTCCTAGTACAGTAAATATCTAGAAGTCTTGGTTGCTTTAAGTGGGAAATGCTGTTTAGAGGCCACAGTGTGAACTAGGAGTGTGTTTTATAGTGTAGTAATAACTGTTTCAAGACTTTTTCAAGGAACAAGGAGTAATGGGTATTTATTAGTGTAAAATGAATCATGAATCCTTACTGACATTCCAAGTCTAACGTCAAATTATGGAATTAAAAAAATATTTATTTTTAGTTTTTTTGCTTCAGGGCACATAAGCTTGCTGAGCAGAGAGGACAGAGTGAGAAATCACCCCTGGGGGATGATCATGCCATATCCTTTCACCTTCACCTTCAGTCTTCCCTTGGGATTTTGGGAACACATGCCTGGTTTGATTTTCAAGCTTCTGGGTCTGGGACTTGAACTGTGTGGTCAGCCATGTGGAATCCAGCACCTTAGTGTCCATGTCACCTGCTGATCCTACATTATAGAATTTTTACTTCCATGATTTTATATTTCAAATCTTTTTTTCTCTCATGTTGCAAATCGTGGCTTCTGATGACAAATATTATCTATTTGCTAACATTTGTAGTAACACTACTACTGTGAATATAGTTTAAGATTTTTTTTTTGAGTTCTTTTTTTCCTTTTGGATACATCCTATATAAGCATGTGCTGTTAACATTTTGTGTTTTAAAAGTACCTTGAAATAATACTATGTGTGGCTATGCCACACTGTATAACTATATAACTTTATATGTGTAGTATGGTATAGTCTGTTTTTTGTTTGTTTGTTTGAATTTGTTGCTTAATTTTATAGATTTTTTTTCCTTTCACAATTTTAAACAATTTTTAAATGATTTAAAAACATATCTTTAAAGTAAAATCTGTAAACAAGGTCTAGTCTGAAAAGTCTAGCTTCTGTGCCTGTCTCTTTCACACTGTTTTCTATTTTCTCCATAGATAACTAGTTAAAAATGATTTTGATTTATCCTTCCATGACTACTTTTTTGGGGGTGAGTAGGGGGAAGAATTATTTATTTAATTTTATTTATTATTATTATTATTTGATTTGACCAGAGAGAGAGAAAAAGCAAGCAAGCCATCAGGTCCTGGACTCAAACCACAGTTGACTTTGTGGAAGTTCAGAGCCTTAACCACCACATCACCTGCTGGCCTCTATGACTGCTTTTTTTTTAAATAATAATTTTTTATTTTATTTTTTATATATTCAATCACATTATTTAACTTACAAAGTGAACATTTCAATATGTGAACATTTCTTTCCAATCTAGTTGATCAAAATATCTTCAGCAGATAACACCACTACCTCCCTGTCCCGTCTATGCTTTTTGAAAGAAGAAAAAGGGGGCTAGGGGATGGCATAGCAGTTATGTTACTGGATTGCCACATAGCCTACTGTGGTTCAAGTCCTGGACTCAGTGGCTTGAAAATCACTCTGGGGAACCTGTGCACATGTGCCCAAGATCCTGAGAGAAGAATGGAAGCGAAGGGATTATGGCATGGCTATCTCCCCTAGCGGGTGATTTCCCAATTTCCCTTTCACTATCTCTGTCTCTGTTTCTCTGGCAAGTGCACATGATGTAAGGCAAAAAACTTTTTTTTTTTTAAAAAAAAAAGGAAGAAAAAAAAGAAAAGCAAATGTATACTTATATTTGTATTCTAGGTTTTTAAAATTCTATTTTTAGTTTAGCATAGGGCATGTGTGCTCACCATAAACAGAGTCAGTGACAACAGAGAGAGAGAAAATAAGAAATCACCTCCCAGGGGGATGGCCATGCCGCTCTCGTTTCTCCACCACTCTCCTCTCAGGACTCTGAGCACGCATACACATACCTAGCATGACTTTCAAGGTTCTGGGTCTGGAACTCTAGCCATGCAACTGGTCATTTGGAATCCAGCTGCCTTATTTTCCTTGCCTGCTGGCCCAGTAGTCTTAAGATTTTTTTACGAAAAGATTAGCATTTTGTGGAATGTCATTTATAGAATGAGAAGAAGGTAACTACTGGATTCCTCAAAGGTTATTCTTGAGACCTATTGCGGTAGCAAAATTTCACTCCTTATAAATGACTTGATTTAGCTGTCTCCATGACAAGCACTTCAAAAAACATACATGTTTAAAAAAGAAAAAGACCACCCACCTCATCTGCAATATTTAGCAAAACTACATATACAGCAGTTTTCCTTCTAGGAGTCTTTTTTAGAAAACTTTGGGGGGCCAGCAGGTGGCTCCGTGATTAAGGGGTTGGACTCCCACATGACAAACCACAGTTCAAGTCCCGGACCTGGTGGCTTGCTTTCTCTTTTTCCCTTTTTCTTTCTCTCTTTCTGGTCAAATTAAAAATAATAATAATAACAGGGACCGGCAGTTGGCATGGTTGGTTAAAGGTGCTGGACTCCCACACGACCAACCATGATTTGCGTCCTGGACCTGATGACTTTCTCTCTCTCTCTCTCTCTCTGTGTACCTCTCTGGTCAAATAAACAAATAAATAAAGTTAAATAAAGTAATTCTTTTAAAAAAAAAGATAATGAATAAAATAAATAATTTTTTAAAATATTAAAAAAAATAAACAACAACTTATGAGGCTAGCTGGTGGCATGTTTGTTAAGGAGCTTGACTCACATGATTGACCACAGTGCAAGTCCCGGGCCTGGTGGCTTGCTTTCTCACTCTCTCTTGCTCTCTCTTTCTCTTCCTCTCTTTCTCTTGTCAGCACTTGTGCCCTGTAGCAAATTTAAATAATAAGAATTAAAAATAAATGTATTTTTAACATTTGCTATAGAGTATGTGTGCTAGTTGGTAAGAGATGGGGGCGAGTGAGACAGCACCCTCAAGAAAGCCGTGGCCATGCCACAGTCCCTTCTCCTCCATTTTCCTCTCAGGATTTGAGCATGCAGGAGTTAGCCATGTGGGATCCAGCCACTGCAGCCACCATGCCACCAGCTGGCCCCCTTCCACGAGTCTTTACCAAAGCTATACTGACAAAATTATTAAGTAGCATGTGTCTTTGATCTGGTTCCTTGAAAGATGGGACCAGACCACTCATTGTCTTTTAATTTTGTTTTGTATTTATTGGGGGGGGGGCAATAATAGTGATGTAGCTGGCATTATCATGAATAATGTTAATTGTGAAAGAAATGGCATTTTGAGTCTTTGCCTTTTTTTTTTTTTTCTTTAATAAAGAGAGATTTTTGCTATAGGGTGTTTGTGCTTCCCAGAGAATCAGAAAGCGAGAAATTACCCCATCACCCCTCAGGGGTTATGGCCACATCACAATCCCTTCTCCTCTTGGGATTTTGGGCACGCACGCTCATGCGCCTGCTGTGAATTTTAAGCCTCCAGTTCCGGAACTCAAACTGTGGTTGACTGTATGAGAGTCCAGTGATGTAACCATTACACCATCTGCTGGTCTGAGACTTTGCTGTTTTAAACTACATACAGTTGAATATTTTATCAGTTGAAGCAATTTGTCAGTTTATTCATCTTTTAAGTAAATGTATACTGAACACTAAACAGCACAGCAATTATTATGCTAGGAGCTTGAAAGAGACTAGTAAATGAAGCCGACAAATCTTCTGGGGTTTATATTCTAGGTCTAAGGGGGAAATCGACTACAAACATAATAAATAAGTGATTAATTTATCATTTTCAGAATATGCAGTTCAGCGTGCCATCTGTGTATAGTGTCCAGAAATTATAAAGTCCTGTTGGGGGGAAGGCATCGAGGACTTTAGAGGGCTGGTCGTTTGAAACGATAGCCTATTTTCTATAGTTCTCACCTCACCCCCAGCCCTGTTAATGATGCTGTATTTTAGAGGATTGCTCACGAACTGTTGTGATAGTTATCTCTGGTCAGTACAATTTTGGTCATTGTCCTTAAAGATTGTTGTTGCTGTTATATTCAGGAGTAACATTCTTAATAATTGCACCTTTATTTCAGAAATGACCATTAAGAAGTAGATGCCCGGATACCAAGTGATGAAACAGTCCATTTGGTATAAAGTAAGATGCAGCTGTGGCTATTCAACCAGATTAGTAAGTGTGGTATTAGTAAATTCTTTTTTTAAACTTTATAGTTATTTTACCTACTTGAAAAACATTAATGAGAAATGTCGTGAGCATTCAAAAAGAGTCACTTTGGGTTTATGGTACAAATTCTAGCGTCTAGCTCTATAAAGTATATGTTTGTGTTATATACATTTTAAAGAATCATGACAATGTTGTGGAATCACAACTTTAAAAAAAATAGATGAAAAAGAATCCCTATAATGTCACTATCCAAATATAGGTACTTTTAATTTTTGGATGTTTTTTTCCCTTCCAGTCTTTGTTCTACAGTACTTGAAAAAAGTAATTTTGATCATGGTATTGTACAGTATGTTTTGTACATATCTTTTAAAATTAAATTTGTGTCAGATGTTTTTCCCTGGGATTAAGAATGTACTTTTTATTATGGAATTTATATATTTTTTAAAAAACTGTTTAGACTTCTTTCAGATTTGCATTTTATTGAGATACGATTTTTATACAGGGAAATGAATCTCGTTAGTGTATAATTCTCTGTTTGAACAAATGCATACACTCATATAATTGCCACCATGATCTAGATAAAATATTTTCATCATCCCAAAAGTTTCTTTTTGCCCCTTATAACCAATGCAGAATTCTTTTCTCTCTCTCTCTCTCTCTTTTTTTTTTTTTTTTTTTTTTTTTTAGATTTTGCTATAGGGCATGTGTACTCACCAGAAAGAAACAGAGAGAGGAAAAAGTGAGGAATCATCTCCCAGGGTATTGACCATACCATAGTCCCTTCTCCTTTGTTCTCTGCTTGGGGTTCTGGGCATGCTTGCACAGGTGCCTGGTGGATTTTCAGCCTGCCATGTCTGGGACTCAAACTGCAGTGGGCCATACAGGAGTCCAGTGCCTTAACCACTATGCCACCTGCTGGCCCCATGTGAGGTTTTTTATTGGGATGATGAAAGAATTCTGGAACTTCATGATGCTAGTAGTTACAAAACTTTGTGAGTGTATTAAAAACTGATGTCTAAAGGGATAAATTTTACAGTATGTGTATAAAAAAGTACTCTTCAGGATATCAAGTTTTGGAGAGAATAAAACCCACTTGAGTTAGTGTTGTGTAAGAATATGAAAATATCAAAAAAAAAAGAATATGAAAATATGCCACACCTCATTATCTGTCTGTCTCTGTCAGGCAAGTACACACACCTTGTGACAAAAATCTGAAGGAAAAAAAAAGAAAAAAGAAAAGAAAAGAAAAAGATTTGACATTAAGTTAATGCAATACTTTTTTACTTCATTTCATTTTATTTTTCAGTTTGTTAGAGGGCACATGTCACCAGAGTGAGACAGCACCCTCAGTAGGAAATGACCACACTGCACTCCCTTCTCCATTGTCTTGGGTTTGGAGACACACAGACACATGGTTGGGGTGTTTTCCATGCAGCCAGGTCCTGCACTTGAACAGCTCCGTCAGCCGTGAGGAATCTAGCCACCTTAACCACTTTGCCTCCAGCTGGCCCCTAAGTATTTTTACATAAAACAATAAACTTTGTAATAAGTATTTCTTTTTTTTTTTTGGAGAGGTTTTTGCTATAGGGCGTGTACACTCGCCAGACAGACAGAGAGAGACAGAGAGATAGAAAGTGAGAAATCACCCCCTAGGGGGGGATGATCACGCCACAATCCCTTCTCTATTCTTCTCTCGGGATCTTGGGCACGCACGCACATGCGCCCGGCGTGAGTCTTCCGGGACTCGAACCGTGGTGGACTATATGGGAGTCCAGCGACATAGCCATTACGCTAACTGCTGGTCCCTGTAATAAGTATTTCTATTTTGAATATTCTTTTTAAAGACTTACTTAATTTATTTTTATATTTACTATTCCAAGTTTATACATTTGTTCATTTAACCAATGTCTGCTTTTTAAAAAAATTCATTTTAATTTTATTTATTTATTCATTCATTTTACTTTGACCAGAGAGAGAGAGAGAGCGTAAGAAAGCAAACCACCAGGTCCAGGACTTGAACCGTGGTCAGTTGCATGGTAGTGTTCAGCACCTTAACTACTTTGCCCCTTGCTGGCCCCCTGTTATTATTTTTAAAAATTTGATCAGAGAG
>NW_006159643.1:241883-265275 GCF_000334495.1 Tupaia belangeri chinensis
GGAAAGAGAAGGAAAGCGAGCTGCCATGTTCTGGACTCAAACTGCTATCAGTCCTGTGGGAGTCCAGCTCCTTCACCAGCCCCAGTATTTTTATTTTTAAAAGTATTTTTTATTTTTAGAGACCCACCTTCTCTTAAACTTTGGTAATGTCAAATCTTTTAATACTTGGAGTGTAATATGTCATTATCATTTTATAATTTTTTATTTTTAAGAGACTGTTTTGAAACTAACATTTCAACTTTCTACCTGATTTTTCTTAGGAACAAAATTATATCTGTTTTTCTCAGAAGAGAATTCTACAAGGTAAGAAATTGTTAATATTGTAATAAAAAAAATTAATGTAGTTGAATTCAGACTTAATTGTTTTTGACTTTTTAAATCCTTTTCCCTATATTTACTTCATATGGGGGAGGTGGGTCTTCAAAATTTCATTGAAATGTGTACTATGATAAAACTATGCATGTATTTGGGACCAGCAGTTAGCATAATAATAGTATGTCGCTGAACTCCCCTGTAGCCAACCACGGTTCGATTCCTGGACCTGGTGGCTTAGATACACCAGGTGCGTGTGTGTGTGTGTGTGTGTGTGTGTGTGTGTGTGTGCCCAAGATCCTGAGAAGAGAATGGAGGAGAAGGGACTGCAATGTGGCCATCCATCCTCCCTGGGGGGTGATTTCTCGCTTTCTGTCTTGCTGTCTTTCTGGCAAGCACACGCGCCCTATAGCAAAAACCTCCCCCCCCCACCCAAAAAAAAGAATAATATAAATTAACAATGACTTAAAATCCAAAGTAAAGGTGACCATCTAAAAATTTTAAAATACATACATGAAAAACTACTTTAAAAATTATTTTATTTAATTTTATTTATTCATTCATTTTTTAATTTGACCAGAAAGAGACACGGGGGCGGGGGGAGGGTTCAGAAAGCAAACCACCAGGTCTGGGACTTGAACCATGGTCAGCCATGTGGGAGTGTCCAATGCCTTAACCACCTTGTCACCTCTGGTCCCCATGAGGAGCTACTTAATCTTTTATTATCTACCTGGAATAAAAGCATTCTATTTTTTAAATTAAATATAAGAGTTAATTTTCCATAGGCAGGAACATAGTTTAACACTCTCCTTTCATTTAAAGCTCCTAAGATAGCTTCCATGAGCTCATAGATCATGTCCACTCAGTAAAAGATGAACACACTCCAATGGAAGAATTTTTTTCCTAAAAGGAATAACTCTATTCTTAAAGACGCTATGAATAAACAGTCATTGAATTTTAAAGCTGACTACTTTTATTATACCCTTTTAATCCTAACTTCAAACAAAATGTGTCTTGCCAACAAATTCTTAGGTCATATAAGAATAGCTCATATACTTGTGAGAATCTTGTAATAATAAGAAAAGATACAAAACTTCAAAAAGTTTGTGGGAAATAGAATTAAAGAATGAGTTTATTTTGATGTAAAAATTTTTTGAAATGCATGCAGTTGTTTTTTTTAACTTTTAATGCCAACTGCTCGTCCCAGTTTATACAATTCTTTAGAGTTCTGAAGAATGAAATATTCAAGTGAACAGTGTATTAATCGCTGTATTAGCTTATTTGCCTTTTGCCAAGATCTTAGAATCAATTGCCTGTTAGTCTTAAGAAATCGGTTTAGTGGGGCCAGCAGGTGGTGTGGTAGTTAAGGTACTAGACTTGCACATGACCAACCACGGTTCAAGTCCCAGAACAGGTGGCTTGAAAATCACTGTGGGCATATGCACATTCATGCCCAAAATCTTGAGAGGAGAAAGGATTGCGGTGTAGGCATCCCCCATCCCAGGTAGTGATTTATTACTTTTCTTGTCTCTCTGTCTCTAGCCAGCACATACATCCTATGGCAAAGCCTTTAAAAAACAAAAACAAAAACAAACCTCTGGTAGGAAGACCTCAGAAACTCTCAAAGTCGATACTGATTTAGATATTCTCTGCATGGTTGAATACTTTCCCTTCAGAGAATTATGTTAGGTAATATACTCCCTTTTGCTAGTTTCTTTTAATTTTTGAGTCTCTGATGTGGCATAGTAGTTTTATTACCTTCACTTTGGTATGTTTCTACACTGCATAAGTAAAACAGATGACATTCTCATGTTACAATTGAGGAGACTAATAGTGGAATCAGTCTTAGGTTCTTTGTAATAATGTATATTGCCACACTACCAACTGATATTTTGCTGTATAATGGAAAATATAATTACTAGGATAATCTTGGAAGAAGTGTTTCTAATCAGAATGAACCTTATAGCCTGAGAAATTTAAAAAACATACACATGCAAAGTAAAATATAAACAGTAAATACTATAGGTGGTAGTCACTTAATCTTTAGATTCACCAAGGCAGCATTTATTAAATAAATGTGAATTTGGTCTACTTCTGATATCTAGGAGAATATTTTACAAATGCTTCCAATTTGGAATGACTGTCATAACTTTGATATTTTTGTTTTGAGCATGCCTGTTTATGTTCCTTAGAAGTGAGCTATCTAGGGTAGACCTCGTGATGTGTGCTGCTGAGGTGCTGTGCTCTGCAGGCTGGCACTGCACAGGAGACCTGGCTTGATTTCTGGTCCAACCTAAAGGCTGGGTGCAGTGATATAATCTCAGTGATGCGGGGGCTGAGGTGGGAGGATCTCAACACAGTGAGACCCTCTGTTTTAAAAATAAAAAAAAGGTATGAGGGGTTGCCCCTTGATGCAGTGTTAATTTGCTGTTTAAGTGAAGCTGGATCCCACATGGTGACCACTGTTAATCCCCCACTTGGTCATCCTAAAAAACACTCCAGGCACATATGCAAGTGCTCAAGACCCGGTGGGCTAGAGGACTGGAGGAAGGGGGTCATGGTGCAAGCAGGCCTTATGGGGGGGGCGCGCTCGTCTGTCTCTTACGCACTCTCACATGCACACTCATGTGCTCTTTTTATATAAATAAAGGAATGAAACAGCTAGGTATCTAGCTTCAATGAGTAGAAGATTAGAATTCTTTTATGGCTATGAAATGAGCATATGTGATAATTTCAGAATATAGTAATCCCTTCTCTCCAAATTATTTGTATTGTGAAAATCAGGCATAATGGATTAAAAACCTTATGTTTTGTTCTGTGGGGCTTAATTTGGTTCAGTCCCAGCTTTAGTGGTACAGGCAGAGATCAAGACGGATTTTGAGTAATGCAGTCCTGTCCTAGGTTATTCTAAATTTGGAGAATCTTCAGATATACCAACCATATAGGTTTTGTTTTTTTTAAGACTTTGTTTACTTTTACATATTCCCATTGTGTAACAATTTTCCTGCCTCAGTCTTTTTCTTTTCTTTTTCAATTTGCTATAGGGCATGTGCACTTGCCAGAGGAGGAGTGAATGGGAGACAGAAAGAAAGAAAGCACCCTCCAGAGGGGATGGCCACACCACAGTCTCATCTTCTCCATTATCTTTTCTAGATTTTGGGCATGCATGCAGACATTCCCGGCGTGTTTTTCAGGCCGCTGGGTCCAGAATTCAAACCACACAGTCAGCCATGTGGGACCCAGCTTCTTTAACCAGCACACTGCCTGGCTGGCCCACCACCACTTGGTTTCGATACCTAGCTTACATTTGAGACTGTAGGAAGATTGTGCGAGATTTCTACACATAGGTGCTAGAATAAAAGGAATGCAGATAAACTGATAGTCTATTTAATATCTTGGAAGTTTTGAGACTTTGAAGTTTGGCAATAATTTTATTGTTCAAAATAGGGTATGATATTAAAAACAAAGACCTTCTGACTGATTTCTCACTGTGTATTAATGTTTTAGGTGTAACCCATTCAGTTTAAAGTTGAACTTTATCACGAAAATGTGGATAGTTTTAGTTTTATGAAAGGACATAATTATTTTAGACACCTTTTTGTTTTGTGTCCCACTCTTAAGAGTTCCATGTGAACTGGCTTGGTTTTATTTTTTTAGCTACTTGTTTTTAGATTTAAAAAAAAAATCACAAAGCTCAGAATAGGTTGAAACTCCACACAAATTGCTGCCACAGAACAAAAGTGCTGACCAAGTTAAATCAACCCCTATAATGTGTATTGAAAAGAAAACCTCTCCCTTCCCCAGTTTGAAGAACAAGCATTTTCCGTGCCAAGAAGGACTGACTTTAAATGGACCAGCTGTCCGTATTAGGAGCGTAGGGTTGCTAAGGTGACCATGGCTGTTTGGAGAAGAATGCAGCTGAGAGGGCAAGTTCTTGATGTGTGAGCTGAGGGAAGGAATGTGGTGTGATTGTGCATCATTCCTCCTAATCACATGCTCACAAAGTGCTGTGTGGGCAGCATGTAGAAACTACAAATCTGAGCTGTATTGCTTGTGTGTGGTTAAAATCATTTAGTTTTCATGTGAACTGGAGTCTTATAGTTTAGATGGAAAATATCTGCCTTGTATGTATGTGTGGGACAGGGTGGTGAAAAGAAGAGGGTTCTTTGGTTCTGGATGAAATGGGAATCAATTTATTTTGCTTGATGGACACATATATTCATTGTTTAAAAAAAGTTTATCTCAGGATAAATATTGTCTTTCCAACTCATCCTTTTTTAGTCATGTGTACAATGTTAGTAGTTATGCAAGTGAATGATACGTTCCTTTTAACTGTGTATATTTCTTTGGGACTTTCATGTCAGAGTTACTTAGAAAGTCCTAAATATGTGTTGTTTACTTGCTCCCTTTCTTCTTCTTTTTTAAATAATTATTAATATAATTTTATCGGGGCCAGCAGGTGGCATGGTGGTTAAAGGTACTGGATTCCCACATGGCTGACTGTAGTTGCAGTCCCAGACCTGGTGGCTTGCTTTCTCATTTTCTCTCTCTCTTCTTCTCTGGTCAAAATGAAATAAACAAATGAATAAATAAATGAAGGTAGCTAATTGTTTAAAATATAATTTTACTTATTATTTGTTATAGGGCATGTCCACTCAACAGGTAGAAAGAGAGAGAGAAGTAAGAAAGCAAGCTGTCAAGTCCAAGACTAAAACAGCAGTCAGCCATGTGGCAGTCGAGCACCCTAACGCCTCACCAGCTGCTTGCCTTTGTTTTTGCTTTTAATAAAGAATGTTCTTGGGGCCAGCAAGTGACATAGTGGTTGAGGGTGTTGGACCCTCACATGGCTGACCATGGTTTGAGTCCTGGACCTGACAGCTTGCTTTCTCACTTTGTGTCTCTTCCTGGTCGAATTAAAATAAATAAATAAATAAATAAAGTTGAATAAAATAATTCTTTAAAAAAATGTTCTTACTCTTTGTAATAGACATCTTATACTTAATATATTATCTCATCCTTGAAGCATTCAAAAATACGTTCTGGCATTTTATCTGGGAAATAAGTAGCCCATTCAGTAAAAATAATCAGTCAGGGACAGTGGGGTCAAACTAAGATCCTGCTTACCAGAGACTTCTGATTTTACCCTGAACATCAGTAAGTAAGATCAGGAACAGCAGTTGGCATAATGGCTATGTCGCTGGACTCCCATGTAGTTGACCACAGTTTGAGTCCCAAACCTAGTGGCTTATACTCACGCTGAGTGCGTGCGTGTGCATGCCCAAGATCCTGAGAGGAGAATGGAGAAGGGATTGCGGTGTGGCCATCCCTCCTGGGGGTGATTTCTCACTTTCTGTCTCTCTGTCTCTCTCGTGAGTACCCTATAGCAAAACAAACAAACAAACAAATACTCTCAAAAAAAAAAAAAAGAAAAATCTAGATACAGACATTGATGTTGACACTTAACTGAACCATGTGTTGTTCTTGCTTTTTTATCCTTTTCTCCAAATCACTATAGTAATGTGTTGATCTCAAATAAGGGCATCAATGTGTAATATATTTAAGGTGTGGAATAATGGTGGCAGCACTGCAGTACAGTAGCATAATATTATTTCTTCTTAATCAGATAATTTATCTGCTTTGACATGATTGCTGTTTAATTGATTAGTTTATAAAATATGGAGGGAAATTATAGCACTAAAATGTACTCACCAGACAAAGACAGAAAGAGAGGAAAAGTGAGAAAGCAAGCCGCCAGGTCCAGGACTCAAACCGCAGTTGACCATGTGGGAGTCCAGCATCTTAACCACCACACCACGCCACCTGTTGGCCCCGAGATCCGACTTTCCTTAACCACTGGACTATGCCCTTATTGGCCATTTTTGTATCTTCTAAGGAGAAGTATCTATTCAAACCCTTTGTTCAATTTTTAATGCAATTGTTTTTAAAATTCTTTTTCTTTTTATTTATGATAGAGTAAATGTGCATGCACATGAGAGTAAGAGAGGGGTAAGCACACTCCACAGACTCCACAGGGTTGTGGCATGCTGCAGTTCCTTTGTCCCATTTTCCAGCCCATTGAATCTTGGGCACTTGTTCACATGCCAAATATGTTTTAGGCTTACTGGGCTGGGGATTCGAACCACATTTACCTTGTGGGATATGGTTTCTGTTGAGCCAGCACATTGCTTCATCATGGAGATAGCCCATTTTGGCTTTTGGTTATTGATTTTGCTGAGTACTAAGAGTTCCTTATATATTCTGGATATCAATTCTTATCACATATATGATTTGCTCTTTCCCATTCTGTAGTCTTTTTACTCTGTTGATTTTTTTTCCCCTTCCTACACAGAAGTTTTTAATTTTGATGTATTCCAATTTGTTTGTTTTTACTTTTGTTGCTGTGGTTTTAGTGTTACATCCAAGAATCATTGCCAAATCCAATGTCACAAAGCTTTCTCCTTGCTCCCTTTTGAGAGTTTTATAGTTTTGAGTCTTACCTTCAGGTCTTTAATTCATTTTGAGTTAGTTTTTGTATATAGTACAAGATAGGGGTCCCACTTCATTATTTTGCATGTAGAAATCCATTTGTTCCAGCACCATTTGTTCAAGAGATTATTCTTTCCACATGGAGTTTTCTTGGCACCCTTGTAGAAAATCAGTTGACCATAAGTGTATGGTTTATTTCTGGACCCTCAATTCTGTTTCTTTGATCTTTTTTTCTCCTTGTGCCAGTACCACAATTGATGATTTGATGCTTGATGATGGTAGCTTTGTTATGAGTTTTGAAATAGAAAACTGAACCCTTTTTCTTTTAAATTACTTTTAAGGTTATTTTATATATTTTATGAGAGGATAGAGATGACAGACAAGTACCCTTAACAGGGTCTTACCCCTTCACGGGGGCTTACCATGCCATCTTTCTCCCACTGCCTCTCAGCCAGCCAGGATCATGGGCACATGTGGGTACGTCCAGCACGTTTAGATTGACCCAGGATCTAAGCCTATACCTCCAGCATTGCACCGTAACACCCTGCAGCCTGTGCTTCCGTGGCTGGTCCTGGATTATTTTTAATAGATTGTATGCTTTTAAAAAATATTGTCAAAATCCAGATTTTCTTATTGTAAAATTGTAATGTCCTGTTTTCAGTTGGATCTTTATGGCAGCTGTAATTACTTTTTATTATTATTATTATTACTGTTTGTCTCTTTTCTCAGTTTTTTCAGAGGTCTATTTTGAATATCCTCTGAAAGAATGAACTTTTGGGAAAAAAAAGTAAATAAATAAATAAGAGAAAAAAATAAAATAAAAATGAACTTTTGGTTCTGTTGATTATCTGTATTGTAAATATTTTCTGTTATTTCTTTCTACTTTCTCAGAATTTTTAAGTGTTAGTATTATTAGCCTTTAAATTTGCCTATAACTGCCATCTTAGCTTCCTTCCCACAAGTTAGAATATATAATATTTGTGGTTTTGTTCCTTTAAAAAAAAAAAGAATTATTTATTTAATTTCATTTCTTGTCATTATTATTTTAATTTGACCAGAGAGAGACAAAGAGAGAGAAAGGGAAAACGAGAAAGCAAGCTGCCAGGTCTGGGACTTGAACCGTGGTCAACCATGTGGGAATCCAGTGCCTTTAACTACCACGCCACCTGTTGGCCCCAGTTTTGTTCATTTTTAAAATAGTTTTGTTTGCTCCATGAGTTATTTAGAGGTGTACACTTAATTTCACAATGTATAACTTTTTAATTATAAAACTTGTTTTGTACTGCATTTCTAATTATTTCATTATGGTCAGAGACCATATGTTGTAATTTGTTGAGGCTAACCTTAATTAAGACTAGCATATGGCTAGTTTTCATAAATGTTCCAAGTATATTTGGAAAGATTGCAAGTTCTCTTTTTTTTTGAGAGGTTTTTGCTATAGGGCGCGTGTGCTCGCCAGAAAAAGACAGAAAGCAAGAAATCACCCCCTGGAGGGGATGGCCATGCCGCAGTCCTTTCTCCTCTCGGATCTTGGGCACAGACGCATACGCGCCCAGCATGAGTGTAAGCCACCGACCGGGTCCGGGACTCGAACCACGGTCTGCTACGTGGAAGTCCAGTGACATAGCCATTGTACCAACTGCTGGTTCCAAGTTCTCTGGTTTTTAAGTACACTGTTATATATATGTTCATGAGCTTGTTAATTATTGTATTCAAATCTTTTGTGTTTATCTGATTTTGTTTCATATTTGGGTTTGGTTTTATTTTGAGACTGTATCAGTTTCCATACTAACAGAGACATATTAATGTCTCTTACCGTGAAAATGAGTTTGTCGATTTCTCCTTGTAGATGTGTTAATTTTTTCTTTATTTATTTTGAATTGTGTTATTAAGTACATTGATAATAAAACGTAATAGTACAATAAAGAATTTGGAAGTGTTTTATCTTTTTGTTGAACTGAAATTTTTATCATTATAAAAAGGCCTCCTATCCAAAAGATGTTTTTAGCCTTCCAGTTTGTTTTGTTATTGCCATTTTCTTAGATTAATATAGCTACATAGCTTTCTTTTAGTTCGTATTGTATTTTCTACTTTTTAGCTTTTTATGTACTTCTGTTTCAGCTTGTGTCTAGTAAACAGGGTAAGGTTCAACTTCCTTTTTTTCCCCTCCCGAATGACAATCTTTTTGAGAGGGGTTTTTGCTATAGGGCGCACACGCTCACCAGAGAGACAAAGCAAGAAATCACCCCCAAGGGTATTGGTAACCCACAGTCCCCTCTCTTCCATTCTCCTCTTGGGATTCTGGACATGCTCACACACTCATACCTTCTTCCCAATAACACCATTGACTGTTATCTTAGTTTGAACATATTCTTCTTCTGTATAACATACAAAGTTTTAGACAAATTACTACTTGGACAATCTTTGCTTGTATTTATGTACTTATACTATTTTCTTGGTTCACTATTGCTTTTTGAATCTGCGACTTTCCTTTCATGATAATTTTTTTCTGTCTGAAATTTTTTTTGTTATTTTTTGGTTTTGCTATAAGGTATGTCCGTTGCTAGAGAGAGACAGTGAAAAGGAAAGTGAGAAATTAACCCCCATGTGGGATGGCCATGCCACAATCCCTACTCCTCCACTCCACAATCCCTTCTGTTCCATTTTCCTCCTGGAATTTTTGGCACACACACACACATGCCCAGCTTGATTTTCTTTTTCTTTTTCTTTTTGAGAGACATTTTTTTTTTGCTACAGGGCACATACTCTTGCTAGAGATACAGAGACAGAAAGACAGAAAGCAAGAAATCACCCCTCAGGGGGGGGATGACCCTTCTTCTCTGTTCTCCTCTTGGAATTGTGGGTACTCACACACTCATACCTGGTGTGAGTTTTATGCTGCCAGTCCTGGGACTCGAATCACACTCCACTATGGGGGAGTTCAGTGATATAACCATCATGCCATCTTCTGGTCCCCCTAGTGTGATTTTCAAGCCCCTGGTTGCAGGACTCAAACTGCAGTCAGGTATATGGATGTCCAGTACCTTAACTACCATTCCACCTGCTAGCCCCTGCCTGAACATTCTTTATGATTTTCTTTAGTGAAGCTCTTTTAGTGAAAAAATGAGTTTTGTTTGTCTAAAAATGTCCTTATTTTATCTCCATTCTTCAACGATAGCTTCTCTGGATAGCTTCTCGTGTGTAGAGTTTAAAGTTTTCTTTTTTAAAGAAAGTATTTAATTGTTTATTCATTCACTTATTTTTTAAAATTTGACCAGCAGAGAGAAAGAGAGAGAGAGAAAGTGAGAAGTCTGGGACTCAAATCGTGGTTGGCCATGCCACCTGCTGGTCCCTTGAATTTAAAGTTTTCTCATCACGTTGAAGACGTTACTCTAGTTCCTTGACTAGCCAGTGTTGCTGTTGAGAAGTCTTAATTGCCCTTTCTTTGTATATTATCTCACTTTCTTCTGCGTTTCTTTTCTTTTCTTTTTTCAATTTGCTAGAGGGCCCATGTGCTTCCCAGGACAGAAAAGAGGGAAAGGAAGAAAGCACCCACTATGGATAATGGTTATGCAGCAGTCCCTTCTCCATTTCTCCCTTCTTTTTGCGATTTTGGCTGTGTGTGCACATGCATGCACTCAATGTGTTTTTCAAGCCTCTGGGTCCAGGACTGTGTGGGATCCAGCTGCTTTAACCACCATGTCACTGGCTAGCCCAGTAATCTCTTTTTTTACTTGGCTATTTTAAGCCCTTTTTTCCCTCCCTGTAGTTTTATATAAGTATTGAAGTTTTTTTTTTTTTTTTTCGTTGCATGATTTCGCTTTTGTAATCCCACTTTTGGATTCTCTTGTTTTCCTGCATCTGAGACTATGATAGTATTTTTAAATAATTGCAAAAATTTCTTGGCCATTAACTTTTTCTATAATGTCTCTTTATTTCTCTTATATCCTCTTTTTTTCCTTATATAACTAATTAGACGTAGTCGTTTTCCGTGTTTTTTACTCCCTTCCATCTTTTTCCTTTCCTTAAACTCAATTAAGAGCTGCCCTGTACTTAAAAATTCTCACAGGGGATTTTTTTCTTCTCTCTACCAGCACCAAGGTCAAGCAAGCAAGTTTGCTGTTGTCACCTCCTGCCATGTAGATTTATTGCACAATCAGCTTTCAGTTGTATGCAAGGGAGTCTCAGAATATATTGCATGTTTTCTGTAGTCCTCAGTTTTCAAAGCCACTTTCCATAACTGTTCATATTTGTACTGAATTATGAAGAGTTTAAAAATAATAATTAAAACAATTTTAGAGCATCGTAGATTCAGGCAATAGAGTCAGTCTGGGCATCTAACCTGCTGTGTTACCAGAAATAGAAATTTCTCACTCCATTTCAAATATAGGGTTTATATATGAAAAATAGAATTCCAATCAGCAGGCCCCCAATTAAAAAAAAAAAAAGGCTCAGGACATAAGTTTGGTGAATTTATGCCTTTTTATGTTTAACCTAACTTAAAAGTGTTTAAGGGTATATGGTGTATGCTTGTGTCCTAACTTCCTACTTTAACCAACTATATAACTTCAGGTCTCTCTCACCACCACCACCACCACCCCCACACAAAAGGTTTCTGATGCTTAAAATCACTGATACAGAACTTATGAAGTTAAAGGCCATGTGCTTTAATATGCAAGATCCCTTTGGCTCTGAGCATAGGGCCTTCTTTTATACCTTATTAGGAATAATGAGCCTGTTTCTGAGGATTGAGTTCATGAGCATTCAAAAGAATGAACTATGGGACCAGCAGCGCAATGGCTATGTCACTGGACTCCCTCGTAGTCGACCACGGTTCAATTCCCGAACCCGGTGGCTTAAACTCACGCTGGGCACTTGTGCATGTGTGCCCAAGATCCTGAGAGCAGAATGGAGGAGAAGGGATTGTGGCGTGGCCATCCCCCCTGGGGGGTGATTTCTCGCTTTCTGTCTCTCTGTCTCTCTCTGTCTGTCTGGCGAGTGCACGTTCCCTATAGGAAAAACCTCTCCAAAAAATAAAAAAGAATGAACTATGAAAGAAGACACATACATGTTTTATTAAGTGGCAGTTCTAAGACCTGCTGTGCCCTCAGCTGAGAATAAGATTGACGCATGAACAAACTAAGAATTAAAAGTTATTTTAAAAATATAGGCTGGGGGGCTAGCAGTTGGCATAATGACTGTGTCACTGGGCTCCCATGTAGTCGACTGTGATTCGAGTCCCGGACCTGGTGGCTTAAACTCACACTGGGCACGTGTGCATGCATGCCCAAGATCCCAAGAGGAAAATGGAGGAGAAGGGATTGTGGCGTGGCCAGCTCCCTGGTGCGTGATTTCGCGCTTTCTGTCTCTCTGTCTCTCTCTGTCTGTCTGGTGAGCGCACGCGCCCTATAGCAAAAACCTACTCCCCTCCACCCCCCCAAAAAAAACTATGGGCCAGGAACCAGCAGATGGCATAATGGTTATGTCATAGGACTCCCATGTAGTCAACCATGGTTCAAGTCTTGGATCCAGAGGCTTAAAACTTACTACAAGTATGTGTGCATGCGTGCCCAAAATCCTGAGAGGAGAATGGAGGAGAAAGGATTATGACATAGCAATAGCCCTGGGGCGTGATTTCTCACTTTGTGTCTCTCTGGAAAGCATATGTGCCCTATAACAAAAATCTCTCTGAAAAATAAATTGCTAGCCACTGTGGCCATCAGGTGGCATGGTGGTTAGGGGCACTGGACTCCCACATGGCTGACCAAGGTTTGCATCCTGGACCTGGATGCTTGCTTTTTCACTTTCTCTCTTTCTCTCACACTCTGTTCCTCTCTGGTCAAATTAAAATAAATAAATAAATAAATTTAAATAAAATAATTCTTTAAGAAAAAAAATTACTGACCAACCCCTGGTGTGGTGGTTAAGTTGGCTGGATTTCCAAATGACTCACTGTGTGATTCCAGTCCTGGACCTCATGGCTTGAAAAAATATGCTGGGCACACGTGCGTGCCTGTAATCCCAAAAGTTGGGTGAGATGGAGAAGAATGGACTTGGGCGTGACCATTCTCCATGGGGAGTGTTTTCTCATTTTCCCCCTCTTTCTGTCTCTGGTGAGTGCACGTGCCCACTGGCAAAATTAAAAGAGAAAAAACTGTAATTCAAGGTCAGCCCCCATAGTCTAGTGGTTAAGGGAGTCAGAGCCCACACGACCAATCAGTTTCAATCCTGGCACCAACGTCTTGGAAAGCTCACCACGCACGTGTGCATACATTCATGCGCAAAATCTCAACAGAATGGAGAAATGGAGAAGGGATTGTGGCATCTTGGGGGTTGCTCTCTCCCTCTGTCTGTGGTTGGCACATGCACCCTGTGGCAGTTTTTAAAGAAGCAATACAGAGGGCTGGCTCTCGGGTACAGCAGTGATGCACTGCTGAAGAGGATGTGACTGGATCCCATGATGATCATGGTTTGAACCCCTGGCCTGCTTATGAGTGTCCAGAATCCCACAAATCGATGGATTGGAGGAAGGAGATTGTGGAATGATCAGACCCTGTAGAGGTTGCTCACCCATATCTCTCTCTCTGACTCTCGTGCACTCTTTCGTGATTAAGATGGGGGTTGAGGGGCAACATGAAACTCAGAACTGGCCACTTAGAGTGATTTCAGGAGGACCCAGTAGCCTAACACATACCTGTCACCCTGATGGCAATGTCCAAGAGATTCTTTTATAAGTACAGATATAGTCTGATTCACTGGCACTTTCTTTTAAGGGACAGATGTATTTTATTTTTTTGTTTTGACTGGGGAACATTTGTTCTTGATTAAAATTTCCCCT
This sequence comes from Tupaia belangeri chinensis, assembly GCF_000334495.1. Taxonomy (NCBI): domain Eukaryota; kingdom Metazoa; phylum Chordata; class Mammalia; order Scandentia; family Tupaiidae; genus Tupaia; species Tupaia belangeri. Next base: position 255,520 of record NW_006159643.1, read on the forward strand.
CTTTCAGATTAATGAAGCTGCTAGAATATATTTTGCTGTGAAACTATCTGGAGGGGGGAAAAAAACCCAAACCTTTTGTGATAGGTTCCTGTCAGACAACTGAAATAGGATTTGATTCTGTAATCCTAGAGTTCTCTAGACTCTGATGGTTCTTTTATTCCTTAGGACTAAGAACTGAGTGTAGGTATTGGCAAGAAATTGTTAGCAAGGAAAGAAGTAGTAGGGGAGAAGAAGTTGGGGGACTCACTGTGGTACTGAAGCGACTCTGAAAGTGCACCATGGGCAGTTCTGCACCATGTGTCCAGATGCATTATTTTTGTTTGAAATAAACCCAGGTTATATATCTCTGTAAAGTCTATTGATAAGTATTAGGGGGCTTGTCAGGACGTTCGTCCGAGATGTGAATTCTGAGCATAATCTTTCTGGTCCATGGCATCTTTAACCAGAATGTGAATGTTAGGCTCTGCACTTTGGCAGTTTAAAAAAAACATAATCATTTTATTTATTTTATTTATTATTAATTTTTAATTTACTACAGGGCACACATGCTCACCAGAAATAGGGGTAGAGGGTAGGGTGAGAAAGCAAGCTACTACACTCAGGTCTCAAACCACTGTCAGCCATATGGAAGTCCAGCACACTAACCACCATGCCTCCTGCCTGGCTTCACTAACTAACTTTTGCCTACTTCAATTCTCCTTGCAATTTCTCTTGGCCACTGTGTTTTTCACACTCTTCTTAGGCCCATTTTTAAGAGATTTTTGCTATAGGACAAGTGTGCTTGTCAGAGAGACAAAGTGAGAAATCACCCCCTGGGGGGATGGCCACAGCACAATCCCTTCTCCTCCATTCTCCTCTTGGGATTTTGGGTGGGTGCACATGCACACACACATGTGCCTAGCATGAGTTTCAACATGCTAGATCTGGGACTTGAACCGTTGACCATATGGGAGTCCAGAGCACCTTAACTTCTATGCCACCTGCTGGCTCCACCCCAACCTGTTTTGTACATAGGCTACCTTTGGGCTCTGCATACACATTTATAGCTTTATTTATAAGGAAACCTTTATTAAGTATTGTTTTGTATATTTAGTTAATAATTTATTGATTATAAAAGCCATTTACACGCTATAGAAAATGTGAGAGAAAAATTTTCATTCTACCACCAAGTGAACCAGTGATCATAGAAAAGTTGCAGACAAAGTTCAGATATTCCCATATACCCTTCACCCAGCTTCCCTTAACGTTAACATCTTTTTTTTTTTTTTTTTGGAGAGGTTTTTGCTATAGGGCGTGTGCGCTCGCCAGACAGACAGAGACAGACAGAAACTGAGAAATCCCCCGCCCAGGGGGGATGGCCACGCCATAATCCCTTCTCCTCCATTTTCCTCTTGGGATCTTGGGCACACACGCACACGCGCCCAGTGTGAGTTTAAGCCACTGGGTCCGGGACTCGAGCTGCGGTCGACTACGTGGGAGTCCAGTGACATAGCCATTACCCTAGCTGCTGGTCCCTTAATGTTAACATCTTAATGATATATTTGTGAAAACTGAGAAATCAGGGCCGGCAGATGGCATGGTGGTTAAGGGTGTTGGACTCCCACAGTGCCCACTGCAGTTTGAGTCCCAGACCTGGCAGCTTGCTTTTTTGCTTTCTATCTCTTGCTCTTGTTCTTTCCCTCTCTGGTCAAATTAAAATAAATAAATAAATAAAGTTAAATAAAATAATTCTTTTTAAAAAAGAAAACTAAGAAATTAAAACTAGCACAGTACTATTAGCTACAGATTATTTTTCAGGTGTTTTCTGTAATATCTCTTTTCTGTGTCAGGATCTAACTTGGGATAACATACTACATTTAGTGTCCTGTTTTTTTAAATAACAGCTTTTGTATTTTATTTCCTGCATAACTTTATATCAAAAATTTTTTCTTTGTCATTAAATATTCTTTTTTTTTTTAAATTGCCGAGGGGGGAAACAGTTGGCATAATGGTTACATCAATGGACTCACGTAGTTACCACAGTTTGAGTCCTGGACCTGGTGACTTGAGACTCACATTGGGCATGTGTGCATACATGCCCAAAAGCCTGAGAGAATGGAGGAGAAGGGATTATGGCATGGCCATCCCTCCTGGGGGGTGATTTCTCACTTTCTGTTTCTCTCTTTCTCTCTCTGTCTCTCCAGCGATCACACGTACCCTATAGCAAAAACCTCTCTTAAAAAAAAGAAAAATTGCCAGAGGGCATGTAACTCGCCAGAAACAGAGACAGAGAGAGAGGTAAAGGGAGAAAGCAGTCCCATTCGTGCATGGTCATGCCCCATCCCTTCTCTGCTGCCTTTTCTCCATCCTGTCAGGATTTGTGGCATGCACATGCCCAAGCTGTACATGTTTTTCAAGCCAGCAGGACTGGGGCTTGAACTGGATATTGAAGTGATTTGTATATATGTCATTGATTTTTTTTTTTTTTTTTAAGATTTAAAAGGGGGAGTATGGGGACTGCCAGGTGACATGGTTGTTAAGACGCTGAGCTCCCCCCTTGGCTGACCGTGGTTCAAGTCCTGGACTTGGCAGCTTGCTTTCTCATTCTTCTTTTTTTCTCTCTGTCTCTCTTGGGTCAAATTGGATAATAGTAATAAATAAAATTAAATAAATAATTCTTATAAAAATAAAAAGGGAGAAAATGGATGGTAGAGAATTATGGATTACAAAGCTGTTTATCAACATTGCTCTCAGGATAAAGAAACCTAAAAGAAGAAAAATTATTTAGTAATGCACAGACACAGCCAGTTCACATATATTTCGAATAGTCAGGTACTCCTGTAGTTCCGTGTGCACATGTGTACTTTAAATCTTCAGCTAACAAGGACACTGTGGTGCTGGCGTCCTTGCTTCTCACATGATGGCTCTGGTCGGGGTAGCTAGCAGAATGCACTGAGAATCAGCACTCCTCGGCTTTTTTTTTTTGTAAACTCTTCTTCCTGAGAATAATATAAGTAATAAATACATCCTTACCAATGTTAATAATAAACAGAAAACAAATGTGTATACATGGAGGGAAAAAGAGACCTACCCAGTGGTTTAAAAAATAGCCACGCCATTGACGCAAAGGACACGGTTTTTGAATGCCGTTCTTTTTATTGTTTTACTGTAATGAAACATGGCAGTTAGCTGTGCCCAAAATTTAGAGTTCTGTTGCTGGCCTTCTAACTATAGATATTTTGTCCTGGCTGTATTTGAACAGAACTACTGTAGTATAAGCCACATTCACCCTTAGTGCTCATGAACTGAAAGAGCAAATATACCTTCCTAAACACCAAATTTATAATCACACTTGTGAATAGAGTTCAGTGTTCTCTCTGCTTGTCATTTTGCAAGAATCATATTGGAATAATTTAGGACAGCTTTACTAAATTTATTAATGTAACACTTGTTATAAGGATGGTGCTTAAGTTCTAGGCTTCTCTGCTTGCAGTGCAAAAGGCTCTTTGTGATACCAAAGACAGGATTTTACCTTTAGTGGTGATATAATAATGCCTTTGTCTTTTAAAACACTGTATACTTTTTAAAAAAAGTCTTTATGTTCAGAATCAATTTGGTTTTTATAGTTAATCTATGAAGTAGGTGTCCTAATCTTCTAACTGAGGACATTTCAGTACAGAGAGGATGACTGACTGTTGAAGACATATAGCATTGTTTTATAATAAAAATTATTTTATGTCAGTAGCTGAGTTTTACTGAGTGTATAGGATTGTCGGAAAAGTCATGACACATTTTTGCATGCGAGGCACTGTTTTAAAACTTTTTATATGTATTAATTCATAGGAGTTTGCGCTTTGGAGTTATCTCAGTATTTAAGTCTGGTTCTTTCTCTGATCAATTATTGACTTTAGAAAAGCTGCTTTTTTTAAGCTTTGCTTTCCTCATTTAGAAAATAGAAATAATTGAGGTATCTGTGTCATAGAGTGGTTGTTTGGATTAAATGAGAAAATCCAAATGACTATATATCTGCCATATGAGGGTCTTCAGCAAGTTCTTCATGAAAAAATGCATATTTTGGAAAAACTATGTATAGATTTCAGGGTTTTTTTGCACCAAAATAAATTTGTACTTTAATTCAATTTTTTTCACAAACAAAATTCCACCCACCCACCCACCCCCCCTTTTTTTTTTGAGAGGTTTTTGCTATAGGGCTCATGGACTCACCAGGAAGACAGAGAGAGACAGAGACAGAAAGTGAGAAATCACCCCCCAGGGGGGATTGCCACGCCACAGTCCCTTCTCCTCCATTCTCCTCTTGGGATCTTGGGCATGCACGCACACGCACATGCCCCCAGTGCAAGATTAAGCCACCAGGTCCGGGACTCAAACTGCGGTCGACTACATGGGAGTCCAGTGACATAGCCATTATGCTGACTGCTGGTCCCTAAAATCCCCTTATTTGCTATAGAAAAATAAAGTGGTAGTGAACATTATTTAGCATAATTTTTAGCCTCTTGATAATTTCTTTATAAAATTGTTGTATTATTTTTTAGTAAGCATAATAGTTGATACTATTATACATGCCTATTTTACAGAAAAGCATCCATGTTGCAATAATATTATACCTCCGTATAGTGGCTATAACAGTCTTTTCCCTCTTAATACCCCCTAATTACTTTTTGGTTCTTGCTCCAGAGAGAAATTAAGTCAAGGAGAGTATCTGAGGCTTCTGTATCTCAGAGTCATAGGCAGGACACCCATAGTCCATTGGGTCATATTTGTTCCAGGAGTGCTTTGGTATAATTTGTCTGCAATGCAGAATGTTTTCTTGTGGAAGATTTTTTTAAAATAATACACAAAAAGTATTTTAATCCGTCAGACAACTGAAACATTGAATACTTGCCAGAAAAACAGTAAAACCAAATAATACTTGGACAGTGCTAATAATCTATAAAGTAATAAAACTGAATAAATACTGATCCTCAAAAAGAGGTAAAAAAATGCTCAGAGTCAAATGGGTTTTTAAAAATCTTTTTTGAGTTGGTATTTCAATTCTTTCAAGTGTTTAACTTCCTTTCAAAACATGTCTGTTTTTTAAAAAAAATGATTTATTTTATTTAATTTTATTTATTCATTCATTTATTTTAATTTGACCAGAGAGAGAGAGAAAGTGAGAAAGCAAGCTACCAGGTCCAGGACTTGAACCGTGGTCAGCCATGTGGGAGTGTCTAGCACCTTAACCACCACGCCACCTGCTGGTCACCAAAACATGTCTTAAATTGATTTTGAGGTATAACTGGATCACTCTCATTTTTGTTCGTTTTACTTACTATTTTTTACAGAATTATTTGTTTGTTGTTGTTATGATTATTTAATATGACCAGAGAGAGACAGAGAGAAAATGAGAAAGCAAGCCACCAAGCAGGCCGAGGAACTAAGGTTGGCCCTGTGGGAGTCCAACACCTTAAACACTGTGCCACCTGCTGGCCCCACTGCTTTTTAGTTTTGTTGTTGTTGTTTTTAAAGAGATTTTTTTGCTATAGGGCATGTGTTCTTACTGGAAAGACAGAAGCAGAAAGCAAGAAATCAACCCCCCAGGGATGATGACCATGCCACAGTCCCTTTTCCATTCCTCCATTCCATTTGTGCAAACATGCACATGTGCCCAGTGTGAGTTTTAAGCTGCTGGGTCCCGGGCTCAAACTGCCATCCACTACATGGGAGCCCATTGATGTAACCATTAATTTTACTTACTATCAATATGATTAAACATGTTACAGAATGGTGGTTGGAGAATGCTTATAAATGGAATGAAGAAAGAGGACAGAGATTTTTCTTGGTGATTGGCTAAAATCTTTTAGAAGAAAGAAGGGATGGACAAAGAGAATATGTATTCATTTACATCTAGAGAAATAATTGTGACTAGCAGGTGGCCTGGTGATTATAGGTGCTGAACTCCCACATGACCAACCACGGTTTGAGTTGTCCCAAATCCCAGGAGGAAAATGGAGATTGCTATGTGGCCATGCCCCCTTGGGGGTGAATTCTTACTTTCCCTCTCCTCATCTCTTGCTTATGGGAAAAAAAAAAAAAAGAAAGAAAGAAAAAAGAAGAGAGAGAGCGAGAGAAAGGATTATAGAATTTGCTCAGCCTTGTGCAGTTTTGCAAGCCAGAGATAAAGCATGTTGTATATTTGAACTCCTGGAGAAAAGGAGAGGTCTAAAGAAGAAGCTCAGAGTTTGCTACCCACCTTCAAGTGAGCTATAGCAGTAGTTTATAAGGGGCAGAAGCGAACACCTAGTATGCTGATACTGTATGTAGGAGATTCAAAGTCCAGCCCTGAAATATTTGATTGCATGTGGGTACATGGTCTTGGAAACATTCATTCTGAATTCCAATTGTATTTGTTAAGTCTAGTTGATATGTGTGACACTATTCTCATAATTCCTAATAAAATGTTTGACATGTCATAGGTATTCAGTAAATATTACTGTCCTTGTTTGAATTTGATTTACTTGTTTATTTATTTTGGGAGAGGTTTTTGCTATAGGGCATGTACACTCGCCAGAAAGACAGAAAGAGACAGAGATGGATAGTGAGCAATCAGTCCCCAGGGAGGATGGCCACACTATAATCCCTTCTCCTTCATTTTCCTCTCAGGATCTTGGGTGCACATGCACCAGGTGTGAGTTTAAGCCACCAGGTCCGAGACTTGAACCGCAGATGACTACATGGCAGTCCAGCAACATAGCCATTACGCCAACTGCTGGTCCCTTCAATTTGATTTTTTAAAATACGTTGTAAAGACTAAATAAATTGACTAGGAATTTTCTAAAAATACATTGAAATCTCTGTAATTTAGGATCGTAATTTATCACAATAATATCACTATTTTGTGACTCTGTGACATGCTTGTCATACCATCTGTTTCTCATTGACTTCTCTATTGCTTCTGGGAGGGTCTCTTGAAATAAATAGGCAGGTACAGAGGGTAGATTCCCCCCGAATGCATTGCCATTGGGGGTGTGTGCTCACCAGAGAGAGAAAGGGAGAAATTCCTCACCTTCCCAATGGGGCAAATCAATCTTAGAAATGAATTCTTTTGGGAACCAGCAGTTAGCGTAATGGCTATGTCGCTGGACTCCCACGTAGTCGATCGTGGTTCGCGTCCTGGACCCGGTGGCTTAAAACTCACGCCGGGCGTGTGTGCGTGTGTGCCCAAGATCCCGAGAGGAGAATGGAGGAGAAGGGATTGCAGCGTGACCATCCCCCCTGGGGGGTGATTTCTCGCTTCCTGTCTCTATGTCTCTCTCTGTCTGTCTGGCGAGCGCACGCGCCCTATAGCAAAAATCTCTCCAAAAAAAAAAAAAAAAAAGAAATGAATTCTTTTGAGTTTGTTTAAATAGATTAACTGAACTAATAGTGCTGCCAGAGGCTTCTAAGGAAAATTGTTTTTATTATTATTATTCCTTTAAAGAATTATTTTACTTAACTTTATTTACTTTATGTTTGACCAGAGAGTGACAGAGTAAGGGGTAGGGGGAAACAAGCCACCAGGTCCAGGACTTGAACCACAGTCGGCCATGTGGGATCCAGTATTCTTAACCACCATGCCAACTGCTGGCCCCGGAAAATTGTTATTGTTATTATTATTATTTTTTTTTTTTGAGAGGTTTTTGCTATAGGTACATGCACTCGCCAGAAAGACAGACTGAAAGTGAGAAATCACCCCCAGGGGGGGATGGCCACACCGCAATCCCTTCTCCTCCATTCTCCTCTCGGGATCTTGGGCACGCATGTACATGCACCCGGCATGAGTTTAAGCTACCGGGTCCTGGACTCAAACCGCAGTCGACTACATGGGAGTCCAGTAACATAGCCATTATGCTAATTGCTGGTCCCAGGGAAAGTTATTATTTTAACAGAAATAACTTCTCAGTTTTTTTCCTACTATTTTTAGGTTAAGTCAGCAAACAAAAGAAACATGGTATTTTGAAATATGATTAAACTCCTGATGCAGCAGCAGAGGCTAAGAATATTCATGGCCAGATCTAGGTAAGTTCATCTTAAAAAATCACTATGTCTGTAAACTGTATTTTTAAACTAGAGAATTTTACAATGTTTTCTTGAGTACAACTATTTTTGTCTCCTGATTTCAAAGAACAAGGCAAGTAGCATAAATTAAACTAAGATAGTGTTTACTAATTTAAAATATTCAGCAATATTGAATCTTCTAAAACACAAACTACCGTTAGTTTCTAAGTGTGCCGTGGTTGCTCTTGTGTATGGGTCTTTTAAGGAAGTATGTCATAGTAACATCGTTTGTGCCTTTGGTGGGTTTTAAGTTTGCAGGAGTATATGTTGATGAGATCACATGGTCTTTCATCAAGTATTTATAGGACTAGTGCATAATGCTAGATCTCATTTAACTCAGGTGTGGTCTTGCAGTAGTAATCTGGTAGTCATAAATGCAGAGTATTCAGCCTTTCTTCTTGCCTAGGAGTTTGTGGTTCAAGAGGAGTCAAAAGAGTGGATGAAAACTCCACGTTAAAAAGTCTTGCAAGAGTGGGAAGCCTGACCACAATTGCCCGTGTTCCAGCTGTTTCAGTCTCACTCAGACTAAGCCTATTCTTTAACCTACTGAGGCCCTTCTGTTCCTTTTTGTCTCCTTTCTCTCCTTTTATGTTAGCCTTCTTCTTTCTTTACTTCTTTCCTGTCCAGACCCGATGATCTATCACTTCAAACCTCTGTATTGCCCACATTCTTTCATTTCCTTGCCCTCTTGCCCTCTGACCCTGGGTCAGCCGAACTGTCTACTCTCTGCTCTGCTGAGCGCAGCTCACAAAACAGCATCATCTTGCGCTGCAGCCTCTGCTGAGCTCTCATCAAAGCCAACCTAATAATCGTGCTCCCTTTTCTTGGGTAGCTCCTCAGTGACTAATCCTACCATTCTCTTGGAGCTCCTCTTTCCACAAGCTTTGCCTTCTGCTTTACAAAAGTTTAGGATGACAGATGTTACCTACTTTAGCTTCTCTACTATGTTCCACCCACTCTGTTTCTTCCCTCTCTCTTCAGAGGGTGCGACGTTCCTTCTGCTTTGGGTAAACTTCTCAACCCGGGCCCTGGAACTCATCTTCTTAGTCTCCCCCTGTCTTAGTCTCTTAGTTAACCCGTCTTTCTTTCTTTCTTTTTTTTTTTTTCTTTTCTTATTTTTATCTGTTTTCTTTTTTTCTTATTTTTAACCTCTCCTGACCAACTGATTACAAACCTTCATATAAATCTGTATCATCTTAAAACTGAATAATTCAAGCAACATACTTTTTCTGAACCCAAATCTTTCCACCCTCTACAATTTTTTTCCCAACCAATTCTTGTAAAACTGGTTTAATTCGCTGGGGGCTACTTTTGTATTACGTTATCTTTCATTTGCTCACTTTAATTTGGCTTCATGGGAGTCCAGCGACAGCCATTTCACCTACTGCTCGTCCCAAAACTCATGACTCTTAAAAGGTACAGACAGTGACTTAATCATCTATATATCTTGACACTTAGCTAGCATATTACAGCAGAATACCAAGTGTGTCTTAATTAACTGTACTATTTTGTCATTTTAAAATTTATACACTAGTCTTCTTTTTCATCATCTTAATACTAATACCTGCCAGTTATCTTTTCCCTTCCTTTCTTTAGTGCAGCCATTGAGTTTACAAAGGACCTGAAGCACCTGCTGTGTTGCTAGGTGTTCTGTTAGGCACTGGGAATGCAAAGTGAGTACCA
>NW_006159643.1:265306-266619 GCF_000334495.1 Tupaia belangeri chinensis
TGGGAAGGAGCTCACAGTGAGGGAGACAGTAGATGAACAGACAGCCTATCAATTTCTGTAAGTACAGTGTGATAGATGCCGTAATAACGGGAAGCACAGGCATACATAAGAGGTGTAACTTATGCAGCTGGTTGGGGTTAGGGAAGGTGCACTATGCAGAAGGGTGTGAGAAAACAGAGTTCTCTGGGAAATGGCAGCTTATTTAGTCTGATTGGAGAGAGAAGGGAGAACTTAGCCTGGACCTCTAAATAGAGACCAGATTGTAAAGAATCGGTGTAATCAGGAGAGGTTTAAATTGTACCCTGATGGTGGTGGAAAGCCACTGAAGAATTTCAGTGAATTTCAATCAGATTTATTTTCATAATGTTTCGAGCTTCATGGCTTCCTTCTTCCTTCCCCCCCAAAAAAAAGATTTTTTTTGCCACAATGCATGTGCACTCACCAGAGAGATAGAAAGTGAGAAATCACCCACCGAGAGGGATGATCACACTGCAGTCCCTTCTCAGTTCTTCTTTTTGGAGTTTAGGGCACACACTCCTGGCGTGAATATCAAGTCACTGGGTCCAGGATTTGAACTACAGTTAGTAATGTGGGAGTCCAGCTACCTAACCAGTACACCATCTGCTGGCCCCACTTCTTCCATTTTCAAATGTAGTCACATCATTTATTCTGATTCTTTTTCCTTTTTTTTTCTTTCTTTTTTTTTGGTCTGTCATGGAGCGTGTGCACTTGCCAGAGAGACAGAGAGATACAGGGAGAGGGAAAGTGAGAAATAACCCCCTGCAGGGATGGCCATGCCACAGTCCCTTCTCTTGGGACTTTGGGCATGCATACATATGTGCCTGGTGTGATTTTAAGCTGCCAAGTCCAGGATTGAGGTCGTAGCCAGCCACATAGGAGGTCAGTGCTTTAACTGCTATAACACCCTGCCAGCCCCCTTGTTTTTAAGGATGCTTGGAGTTTTTCCTTTGTTCATTTTTTTTGAATATGTAACATCATCTATATAACCTCTTGGACTTTTCATGGAAAAGAAGGATTAAATAGACATATCGGTTTTGCCAGCAGTCTGTGTGTTACATTACTGCTTGGATTTTGAGTTGACTTTCCTCATACTAATGCATTATTCCAGATTTGGTATCATGTCCTATTTACTAATGAACATTATCTTATGAGGTACGTAAAAGATCCTGAATAGCAGTCAAAATTCCTGCCAGGATGTAAGTCTTACATCCCATTGGCAGTTTTTTTTTTAAATAATTACTTTATTTAACTTTATTTATTTTAATTTGACCAGAGAGGGACAGCAAGAGGGG